>NW_020449352.1:109234-163496 GCF_003343035.1 Apteryx rowi | reverse complement strand
TCCTGTGCAATGTGCTCTAGGTGACCCTGCTTGAGCAGGGGGGTTGGACTAGATGATCTCCAGAGGTCCCTTCCAACCTCAGCGATTCTGTGATTCTGTGTGATTCTGTAATGTGGCCTTCTCCTTATTTTGTATTCTTCTGTTTGTGTGTTAGATAGCCAGAGGGTTTTACTGCTTTAAGAAGCATGTATGAAGATACTGCTCATGAAAACTACAGGTAGGGCAGCCTCGGAACCCAAATCCTATATCTGCCAGTTGATGATAGCAGAGCAGGGAGACAAGCTTCCACATAGCTCTTCGGCCCATGACTTAGCCTTGACCCAGCTGAACCTCATTCATAGGGAAAGAGCTAGTTCAGTTCCCCCAGAGCTCTGCTGAGACTAGCAACAGAGAATGGCTTTTATGTTGTCATCCACTGAAGCACTTGCCAATTAAAAGCCACCAAAACAGCCATTAGGAGTCAGAAACTTCTGGTCACTACAGGTCTGGCCATAGGTTTCATTACACTAAATATAAGCCATCTAAAAACTAGAGGTCAATTTTGGGTTCTTCTATGGACAATTTGTGGTCACCTCCAGAGAGCAATTCAGGTGGGTTCTGAGACATCTAAGCTGAATTGTCTTTTCAAGATGCCTTTCTCCAATGCCTAGGGTACCTGCATGTTTTAGAAGTCTTAGGCTAGCCTCCTAATTTTTAAACAGACAAAGGTAGATAAAATTAATTCCAGCAACTTTCACTAGTGTATGCTACAGCCCAATGAAAGGTAAAAAGTTCAACTGTCCACTGACTGAACCACAAAGGCTCTCTCGTGCAGTTAATTTTGTCTGTCTGAGGTTAAAGTCAACCTCTTTGCAATTGACTTTCTGGTTGCAATTGTCTTACATTATCTTAAAAGGCATCTTTCTGGGAGCTTTTTCATGCTTTATTGTTGATTTTAAATTAAGCCCCTCCCTTCCTCCCCTGCCAAGCACCAAAATAAATAGGAAAAACTTTATGGGTGTTCTACCAAATTTGCATGAAGTCAGGGCAGATTGGGCTAAAGTGTCTTTTGGTCCTTTTGGGCTTCTGAATGGATTCACTGAGTGTGATAAGTAATGACCACCCCACTCCCACTTAGGGTCCTGGAGCCAGTTATAGGTTGTATTAGGGGTTGTAAACACAAAGAAGTGCTGCTCTTTCAGCTACTAGAGACAAAAAAACTTGATCTTATGACTTCCTGCCAATAGAAAGGCACATGTGTTTTCTATCTGCTGATAAAGAATCCAGAGATACTGAGTTTTGCTGGAGGAACGTCTGTGTTTTTTAACGGCCACATAAAACCTTTCCTTCATGAACTTAGTTTAATTTCATATCCAATAGGTAATGCCATCAGTCTGCAGAGAGTTATTCTGTGGCTGACTAAATATTTGTAATATATTTTCAATTTGAGAACACAGATCAGGAAGCTCTGCTCCCCAACCCACTCTCAATTGAATGCTGACATTTTAGGGAAGTGTTGAGTAGTGGAACAGAAAAGAAGCAAGCTTGTATGCCAGGTGCAGAGTGGAGATGAGGAGCAGCTCATGGGGACTCCTCAAAGACCTCAGTTAAAAAAAGCATAGGTAAAAGGAATAAAAGAGTGGGACACTATCTGGACAGAGAGAGAAGAATGTCTCCGTCTGTAACACTGGAGTGATTTGATGCAGAAAAAAGAAGCCAAAATCCACCCTGTTATTCTTGCGCCCATCCAGAATTACCCTGCTGGGGAACAGCTTGCAATGGATGGCTCATGGAGAAGAGGAAAGGGTAGTTAGAAGAGAGCAGCTCAAAGGGAATGATGAGGGGGATGAACAGACATTTATGTTTGGAAGTAATTTAAGTTGGAGCCACTGCTGGGATAGAGTTATTGCAAGCTGGGATAAGAGATGGAGACTGATAAGAGGAATTCATTCTCCAAATGGGAGTGGCTAACCAGAACTAGTGATATGATGAGGATATGACTAATAATGAGAGATGGGCCCAAACCACAGAACTTAGGCCTGGTTTCAGAGCTGAATTTCTCTAAGTACAGTGTCAGTAAGAGCCAGCCAATACAAGGGCAGGACTAAACTTTGAAAGCTGGATACAAATGAGATCTTTTGGAGTTTGGACCCAGAGACTTGGCTTTGGCTTCTCTTTACTGAAAATGATATTTATTAAAATAAATGATGGCTGAATCTCCAAAAGCTTGAAGTTGAATTTGGTTCCCACTGCTTGTATGTTTACCTTGAACAAAGTTGAATACCTGAATCTGAAGCACAGCTCAAAAAATCCCATGGGAAAATAAGACTTTTAATAAGAACCAGAAATATGAAGGGGACACAACTTCTTTGACAGAAATGGGCTCTTTCATCATGAATCCCATCCAAAATCCCAATGTGCAAAGGCAAAATGGGCAGACACTCTTCTGCACTGAAATGAAGTTCATCTCAGGGTCAGTAATCAACATGGTGAAGGGTGGTGGTGGGTGGAGGAAGAGGCACTCCATTTTATCTAAAGGTTTTATCCTTTAATACCTGCCTTACATCATATATTTTAAGAGACAGATAAGGGAAGAGCATCCCCTATGGCTGCTTACACATATTAAGTTACAGATCAYTATGTGGAGGAGAGGAGCTGTTAGCCTGCAGCAGTTTCAGGCTGTTCATCCTGTAGTGGTGAATGAATTAGGTGGTCTCTCAAGATCTTCCTGTGATTCATTAACCCTTAGGCATACTACTGTGAAGAACCAGAAGGTGGGATTATTTAGTTAAATAGTAGATACAGTTTTAATTAAAGAAAGGTCCATACTGAGGCATCCCAATCAATATCTGAGTTTTCTCAATGCTCAAATATATTTGATAATCTAGAATTCCACTTTGGAAGCAACCCTTTACATTTCATTGAGTATCTACAAAAACAGCTGTCTTCTGCATAACCAGGCAGAGACTGATTCATCTCATCTCTCATTATTTTTATTGMCAACTTCATAGCTTTTGATTGCACAATGTAAAAGTGATAACAACACTGCAGGGCAGCAGAATGACTCAACAGGCACTATTGCTTGCTGTTAGCAAAGTCTTTTCTATTTACCTAGGTGCTTATGTGGCCTTCATCACCATGGTGTTTGAGTGCTTCCCAAACAAATAAAACTGTCTCTGCCCCTGCTCCCTCTGCAGACCCAGCTGGAGCATTGGACTGCCTAGCAGCTTGGGGAGCCATGGGGCGACCTGGGACTCTACCCACCATCCGTATCCCAGGGACCGGAGACTTGTAAATCACAAAGCAGGTCCCCACTGGACCCTGACACAGGCCCTTGCCAGCTGTGAGATGAAGGCCAGGAATGCACTCCCCAAGCAGAGAGGTGAAGAGTGAATAGAGGCAGTGCCTGTTAGTGGCACTCACAAATGTAATTAGCCCAGCACCTTTGTTTTTTTAGACCAATAAAATTTGATATGTTCAAAAAATTCCTTCCTAATCACAGATTTTCCAAGTGGGAATGGAGTCAAATTTAACTCCTGGTTCACTGGACACTGGGTATTCCAGGATAAGAGCAGAGAAAGTAATACATTTTCAGCTTTGTTCTGAGCAGAGATATTCCCAGATGCACGTGTCTCTCAGGGGAAATTGAGGATGGTAGCAAACAGGATTACCCTCATGTTGTCCTGTGGGAAGGGGTAGGAAACAGCTGCCTGCTGAGTGCTGAAAATGAGGACAAGTCCTCTCTGGAAAACCTCTTACACACGTGAATGTTCACTACCATCCCCTTCGGATGCTGAAGGTCAAAAAAGTCACCGCTGTGCGGTAACAGGAGAGAAAAGTTACTCTTGAATTCTGGACCTGTGCAAACACTGATGGCCCAAGGGAAGTGCAGGTCCTGAATGATTATCCCACTGTTTTCAGCCCTTGGCTTACAAAATCAGCATGAAACCTAAGCTGCAGCTTTCAGACACTTTGGGGCAGTGGGTTTAAGTTATGTTCAAGCATGAGCAATTGCAATTGGGCTCAAACCAGAGGATAATTGCACAGAGACTTCTTTGGCATTTTACAGTTACGGCAGGCCATGATATTGAGGACCAAATCAAATCTGAGCTATCCTATGGCCCCAGGAGCATTTAGTCCTGGGTTCAGCTCAGGTACCGCAGGGATCAGCCTAGGTCTGAAATCCTGGCTTTCCCAGTGACCAGATCTAGTTCTGGGACTCCACATCACACCTATCTCTAAAGAAATGATGGCCCAAAACTCCTGATGAGAAGAGGTGCTCACACATGCTAACGGGGCTAGTTCAGGCAGCGCTGCTGCCAACCTGCAGAGCCTCCAGAAGCATCTGCTTCACCAGTCTGGCAAAGCAACTGCCTGAAATCCCAGTGGTGGCCACAGCGTTGTCCTGGTGCAAAGGCAAACCGAGGCCTCGCAGAGGGAAGTGGGCAACAGCTGTGCGTCCTGCATCTGATGTGCAGGATCCAAGGGGCTGGGAGCTGGGCAAGGACTGAGGTCGCCAACCGAGCTGCTCTGAGTCACGAGTGGTTTCCTTCTTCCCTCTCACCCCCAAACATCAGAGGGAAGCCTAGCTTCTTAATGTGCAGAAACAAGATGATACTGAGACATCCAGGTCCTGTGCAAAGGCAATACGTTGCCCTAAATTATAAAGCAGAGGCAACAACTGTTTTGGTTTGTTTTTATGAGAAAATACAGTTTGAGGTTATGGGAATTCCATAAGGGACAATGTCTCACAGTAGTAAAAGATAATAAAACTGAATTACTGTTCAAACCAGTAAGTGTTACATTATGCACGGAGACACGTAGACTGTAAAGCTTAACAATACTCTGAAGCCGCCAACACTAGAAAAAGGCAAAGGGCCTCCTTTTAAAACTCAGTTTAATAGTGCCTGACATAGAATGAGTAATAATGTTAAGCAACAGAGTGGACCATAAAACACTGCTATATGCCATAGTTATTATCCTATGTGCTAATCTTCATATCACATTATTTCCTCAAATAATCATAATATTGTGCCAATAGCCCCTCCATTCTACCTCATTATTTCTTGGCCTTACTTCCTTCACAAGGAATATAGCTTGCTCTAACAATGCCCTCAGGGTCTGTAAGCAAAGCAGTGCACTGCAATATACCCGTAACAGAGGAAGTCTTTTTCTTGGTCGTTCATATTGGTCTTGTTTTCAATTGTCTATGTTTTTTCCTTCATCCAGTTATGAGGTAATAGGAAAAACTTTTGTGGAATAATATATAGAAATCCTCTATTATCACAAGTCTTTCAGGCACTGACCGCTGTTCTGTTTTGTCCGCTGGTTGCATGTTTTCCTCCTTATTCTCACTTTTAATCAATTGGGATCTTATGTTTGCACCTCTCTTTGTGCAGAGTCTCTTCTAACACTGTACAATGTGTTCCTGCTGTGAACTATCAGCATTTACTTTCTGCAAATAAAAAACTCTTGTCATTATTTTGTCACACTTTCAGCTTCTACTAAATAAATAATTCACGACAATAAACCTCCTGGTTGCCATTAAAGGCAGGCTGCCAAGCAGTTTAGATGAAATCTTCTGTTATGTTGTTTTTATAAAGGTTTCCCAAAACCTAATGTGAATAGACTTTGGTTTTGTGACTTAAAGTAGAACATTTGTTTAATTTTGTATTCAAAATATTACTATCCAAGGCTGGAAATGCAAATGTAATGATTTTGGGCTCTTATGCCAGCACAAACAAACTTTTCATGCAGTTCATACACAAAACCAAATGTCTGTTAGTCTACATGGAATGTATTAAAATAAGATTGCCTCGTTCTTTGTGTTTCCCCATCTACCCATGTGCTTTCCCCTATGGCCTGGTCTTACATTTCAACTTCTGGCACTGGCTCTGGGGTTTTGTTTGGTGTTTCGTACAGCACCTACCACAAAGGGAGCCTGGCCTGTGCAGTAAGGGGAAGCAAGTGTTAACAAAAGCAAAGTTGTCACTTGAGAGCACCATGGGCACATGTGTCCTCCCGGCAGCCTGTGTCAGGGGTGAGTGCATCRGGGTACCTGCTGCGCAGGAAAAAAGCCCTGGAAGCTCATCAGAAACAAGGACCGGGTGAAATGCTGATAAGGCAGAGGGAGGTGCAGGGCCCAGGACAGGATTGAACAACCTGACATCCCTGACTGCGCTGAATGAGCAAAATGGTTTTGAGCAACATCAGCAGCACAGTGCAAATTGCATTTTGGAGAACTTGGTTTCAGTGATCTCAGAGGGTGCAAAACCATTGCTCGCATTTTCCTATACTCTTGTTTATGTCTTTCATTTCCACACAGTCCTACCAACCAAGAGGGAACGGCTCTTGTAAGGTTTTTCTTCCACTTGTGTCTTAACCAATTCATTGCCTCCTGCCTGCCTGTTCCATCCATCCAATGACCAAACTCCATGAGTCTTTGCAGGTTTCATGCAGTAAATGTGGCAGCCATTCACTTTCCCTGCTGTTGGGTGCTTGGGAAGATAAAAATCATCTCTTTTTGCAGTAAATTTCTGCTATAAATCCACAGATGCAATTGCACACAATCTAATTTCTGACTCCTGGGCCCACATTCATCCTCGTCCAACTATTCCTCTTGACTGAACTGATTAGATTATGGGCAAGGGCAGGCTCTCTAAATGCAAGGTCATATAGCTTAAATTAAATCTAAAGAAGCTACAGTAATATATATAACAGAGCTTCGACAACTTTACTATAAAAGAGGTGGGCAAAGGCATTCAGACAGCTCCACTCCAGGGGTCATTTGGCCTTGAGAAGAGCAAAGTGGCTTGGCCATCATTTGGAAGTCCTTAGGGACCTGGATCCCATAAAGGATCATACTGTGATTGCTCCCATAAACCAGGTTTCTGGAGCCATTTGATGTTCCTACAGGTAATGTGTAACCTACAGGTGACATGCTATCCACATCACTGTCTGTGGAACAGCAGAGCAGGAGGAAAGGGGACAGACACTGAAAGAAGAAATAATGCGGTCTCCCACAGCAGCGCCTGTCGGAGACTCTGGGTTGTGGTGTATTGTGTGTGCTGGATGGAGAATGAATAAACCTGGACCAAAATCCAGATGCTTCTTTCATACACAGAGGTACTTTTCTACTACAAAACAGGTTTAAAACCTTTTATTTGAAGAGACTTTTTGGCCTGGCATATCATACAGTTATTTTATCTTATAAACAAAGCAGCTTGCCATTTTCTGGCTATCGCTGATTTTTTTTTTCTTTTAAAACAAATGGATGATGGAGTTACACAATTTTTGACAAACGCTGCTTATTTACGAGGAACATAAAAGGCTGCTATTTCCCAACACACAGCACAAACTGGACATGTTTCTGTGCTCAGAGTTCCCAGCCCTGGTCTGGCCAGCAATCAGCCCAAAAGCACTTCCTTTAAGAGTGCTTCTCTGGCTCTTCCTTTCTGCCTTGCTTGCACTCCTTTCTGGTGTTTCTGCTCTTTCTCACTTCCCTGCATTCAGCTTCATCCAACAAAGCATTTTCACTCAGACCCCATCAGTATTGCCATTGTTAACAAGCACCAGAAATGAAAACTGAGATTTCATTCATGGGAATTAAAATGAGAACAAAATGATTTGGCAGAACTAGAAGAGCATTTGAACTGAAAGGTCGACCTGCCGAAGAGATGAGAACAGGGCAAGAGTGGTATGGAAAGGGTAGCTAAACTGCATTTTTCTAAGCTGATCTAGCCAAAGAGCCAAGAGAAGCAATTCTTAAAGCAGAACAAATGTTGAACACTCATTCATTTCTGAAACTTGCCATCATCAGCTTACAGCTCAGAAAAAGAATTGTTCTGGTTCTTTAACTAGAAGCAACTAAAATTCTAGAATTGGATCTGAAATTGTGCTTTCAGTAAGAACTCAGTCAGAACTACAGCTGAACTGTTGCACAAGGAATAGAATAGGATCTGTAACTCCTTCCTTGCTATAATGAACCGYGTTGTCGCTAGACCCCACAGCAGCCTCGTCAGACACCATGGCTCAATCCCCAGCGCTGTGTCACACTTCGGACTGCTGTTGCCGTTGTTCTGGCTGCCCAGAGAGACTCCATCAGTAGTTTGGTGGTGATCTAGCATATGAATGAGAACAATTCGGGAGTTAAGTACCTGGAAGAAGCAGGAACCTTGTCTTTCTGAACCCAGCTCTTCCTCCAAGAGCCTGAGCACAGGGGAAGCTGCACGGCCTCTATCAGTTTCGGAAAAGGGGAGTAGCAGCAGAAAGGCTGGAGCTAAAAACCGAGCCTCCTCTCTCAAGTATTTGAGGTGAAGCAGAAACCATTTAGGCACATGTTATCAGATGGGACTGAAAGGCTGGAAACAGTGTTGGCCCTAGTTGCTGCAAGAGGCCAGGTGTCAACAATAGGCCTCTTTCTTTTCGGCACAAGTGTTTTTGGGAGCTTAATGGGGGCAGAGGAGATTTTACCTGGCTGTTCCTTTGCTGTGAGGGAGCAGAGCTAAAGGACAGGGGCATCCAGCAGAAAAGACCAGAGTGCCAGGAAGCCAGAGTGGCAACGCTGTCACCAGTGTGTGCCGGGGCATGTGGGGCTGCTGATTAGCTGCAGCAGGGCCCCGTGCAAGCTGGAGGGACTGATCTATCTTGCCAGAGTTTCTTCTGTCAGCAAAAGAAATGAGAGGTTATGAGCAATATGCTCAACCTGTCAGAGCTGCTCAACCTGACAGGGTAATGTTGTTTTCATAAGAAGGGCTGGTTTTCTGTAGTCATCTTCAATACTGCCCTTGAGTGGGGAAACCACAGCTGAAGACCTTCTGGGAGGCTTTCTGAGGAGGCAGAGCCATACTGGGGCAGCAATGCAGCATCCTCCCATTTTTTTGGTGACTTGAGTTTGGAAAAGTCTGGCACATACAAACTCAGTGATTCTGAACTGACGTTATCCAAAGCAGAAAATGGAAGGGCAAAAGGAGGAAGGAAAACATCAAAGCCAAGAAAAGACCAGAATGAAAAATAGAGTGAAAAAGGGAAGGAACAGCTGAGGAGACCTGACACAGATGGGGAAACATGATACTGAAGACCTGCAAAAGGCACAGCAAAAACCTGCCTTGCAGGTGCCTTTTCTTCTCTTTCACCTGCATGTACCTTTTGACTTCTGTTGTGGATTAAGTTTAAAATTATCAGGTCACAAAACTTGCAAAGGAACATGCCTGGGTTTTCCTTCAAACTCTGATCAGTCACACCAACAAGAATCCCAAGCAAAAGCCATCATTTTGTTTGCTGCAGGTGTAAAGGTTAGCCTCAGTCAGATCTCAGATCAGGCCAGGGGCACAGCAGAACATTTACCCTGCCAGAAGGAGAGATAAATTCAATCCAAATGGTTCATATGCAGGTGGCTTTTTATTATTATTTTCTGCTCTTTAGGGGACAAAATGAAGACGCACATCTTGGGAACAGCTGGTAGCTGCTGATGCATTGTTTAATGCCACGTCTCTACTACCRAGTCTTGCCAGATCCAACCCAGCCAGCTCGACTCCCACCACATAGATACAACTTAAACTAGAATCAAAGTCTGTTCCCCAGACAAGCTCTATATGTCTATACAGATATGCCCTGAACAGTCCCATTCAGTTTTCAAGAGTGCTAAATATTCATCCAAAAATGTGCAGCTTATCATGCAGAAAACCCATCCATGTGACCGCTGGGAGCATTTGTTCACAGAAACTTGACTGCTGTTTTCCATGTGGATGCAGTATGACAAAGAGATGCCCCAGCTCAGGACTCACTGAATCTTCACACTCTGGCTAATCTTTATATCCACGTAACATGATTTGGGGTGAGAGAGCCCTGGGCTCAGGTTTGGCATGGTATTCTGGAGTCCAGGGGGAACTGAGCTACCTTGTGCAGAAATAGTCCACCTCAACCTTTGGTGTAAATAAATGAAAAGGGCAAAAGAGGTTCTGCAAGCAGTAGCTGTTTTCATTGATGGGCTYCTAGTATTTCAACTGCTTCGCCCCACTGGCAAAGCCTTTGGAGCATCCATCAGACCCATATCCATCACCGAGTGACCTGTCCCTGATACACAGAGCGGAAGAGCCCAAGCCAACTCCTCTTTTCTGCCTTTCGAATCAAACAGATCTTCATGGGAATTGAAGGGAAGAGGGATATGAGTCCAAGGTCCAGCAGAAACTCCTTGGCGCCTGGGTGGACCAGACCCTGGAGATATTGCAGGGGAAACCTGTCTGAATTTCAGTGCAGCCTCAGGAAAGAAGGCTATAGGTCTGCGGAAATGTTTGCGAACCCTGGATCTGCACAGGAATTGGCTCATAGAGCAGACTCTACTAAGGGCTCTGTTTGCCTCTGGGACCAGCAGAGCTCCCCAGCTGTAGGTGCTGTGGTGGCCAAGGGGAGGCTGCATCTGAGCCTTCAGAAAGGGACGGTTTGGGTGTAAAGAACAAAGCAGAAATTGTATTTTATAGCAAACAAAGAAACTAGATTTCAAGGGAAGGAACATAACTGTAAGTACTCTGCCCTGTGACAGAAGTACTGGGTGAATCAAAAGAATCTTATGGGAAGAGACTGAGGTCCCGTTCCCACTCCAACGGGTACAGCTAGATACTCCACCCTCACTCACAGAATAAGAAAAGAAAATGTGGCAATCCCAGGGAAGAGGCAAGGAAACCAACCTGTAATAGCCCTGAGCAAAACTTCAGTGTCTGTGTTTACAACACAGGCAATATCTTGAAGCATAATTACCTAACTCAGGAAAGCAAGACAGACCTGATCACAGAGACACAGAAGGGTTTGCTGCAGCTTCTGTATTTTCCACAAGGACCACAGATGTCCTTCCTTCCCCCTGACCTCCTGCACTCGAGGACTGAACACCAAAGGACTGAACTCTATGAGCTTTCCGAATGCCATGCCCCCAAAGCCACACAGTACGTGCATGCACGTTTCGGCCTGGGAAATCCCAAGCAACCCTCTGACAGCCCGAGCCACTGGTCTGGCTCATGCACAGAGGGAAAGGTCTGGCATACACAGTTCATACGAGTTGATGAAATGCAGTTCAACTCTTTAAGGCCCTTTCCTGCTGGGACTGTACTGATGGAAACAGGATCCGAAACATTCACGTTTGCAGCTTGATCATCTGCAAAACATACAGTTTGCTCTCTCTCACCGAACAGTCCCCATCATGTTGGAGCTCCTCCTTTTTCTGTCATTCCCCCAGCACCCACCCATCTTGATTCAGGTTAAGGCTGGTGGGAAATGACAAATCCTTTCCACATAAATCTTAACACTGGCTTGAGTTCGTTGAGAAACTGTGGTGATTTATGGGGGATTAACAGATCAGAGTTGAGGAATGTAAAGAGGTTTAGGCTAACTAAGTGGAACGCTTAAGAGCTGGGTCACAGAGAATTGGATTCAGATTTAGGACTATTAAGTGGTGCGCAATAAAAAGTAGAAGAGAGAAGCATGCATTTCAAATGCTCCTTAAAGCATGGAAGGTTGTTTTCTTGTGTTACAATCTGGAGAAAATACTTAAGCAACTTTGTGTGATGCTATTTCTTGGGTCTTAAAGGCCAGCATAAACATAACTGTAAAGGTGCACTTATTTTTGCTGTTGTTTGTAATTATGCATTTCCAGCAGGTGGAGGGATAGTATGATAGGAAAGATAGTAAATTCAGTAGGACAGTGAGTCTATATGAGATGTTAAAGGTAATGCACTCAAGAAAAGGTTAACAGATCACTCTTATGGGAGAAGAAACTGAGTCAAAGAAGAGCACCTGGGAAAAGTGTTCTTTTTTTTTACTCAGGATGGGAAAAGTGAGGAACCATCACCTTGTGCCTCGCTTTGATTTTTCTCTCTTTTGCTTTGGTTTTGTGATTTTTATGGTGCTCTGCATAATAAATAAGCACATGACATTTCCTGAAGCTTAAAGCTTAATTTCAAATCCCCAGGCTCATAAAACAGCAGCTCCTGACTGGGCTTCTGAACAGCTGGGTTCTGCTTTTGGCTTGGCCCAAAATTTCCAAGTGCACCACTGCCTAGCCCTGCACATCACATCCCACACAGAAGGATAAGCACCTCCTTCCCTACCTCTGTGCATGACAGGAGAGTACAACTAGAGAATATCAGTCAGGCAATCAAATACTGAGGTTCAGAAGGCCAGGTGAATAATTACAGATTGGCCAGCTTGAGTAAAATTATTTGGAATGATGCAAGTTGATGCAAAATAATATTCATGTCAGAAGTCCTGATGAAGCCAGTAGTCTTACTGCGATTACTCATGTGATTTATATTATACAGAACTAGACCCTACTTATTGCATAACATTTATATATTTTGCTGCCCTCTAACTTCTAAATAATCTCTTTATTCAAATAGTGATATTTCTTACATATTTTGCAGTAAAACTGCAGGACGCTGCTAGACAGTTCTCTTCCAGAATTATCCTTTTTATTTATTTTTTCTTAAAACCAAAATTTGCTTTAATTTTACCAACTACAAGACAGAGGAACAGCAATTGAGTTCAACTGTATAAACATTTTAATGTGGTTTTAGGGGATTCTTTAATGTTTGTATGCCAGTAGATAAGCTATGCATCCACCCATCCACTTAATTATAGGCTTAGTACCTCTAGTCACTCTGTTTTTTAATTTAATTTGTTGCCCAGTTAGAATCTGCAGGAACCTTTGCCATAACATATCTACCACCTGCATCTTCAATCTATTTTCTTAAGTATAAACTTCAAAAATGAGCAGTTCTTTACCTATGCAAGACAGGGTGAGTAGGTTTATTTTACAGTACTTCATTCTTTCTTCTTATCAAACGTGCAAGAAATAGCATTTCTGTATCCTGAACTCTGAGCAGAGACATATATGCATGGTGGGTTAAATGATTACTTGTCACCTCCATGTTAATGTCATCAGTATTTTCAAATGTGACCAGTAATTCTGATTTGACTTTGCTTCCAGGCGCACARCTTAAGACACTTTCAGAGGACCTAGCTTTCAAGGCTGGGGCATGACTGAAGAACTCTGAACAGCTCAATCTAGGCAATTTACTGATGGTCAACACTTGTCCAAAACAGGGAGTAAAACCAAGATAGGCAGGGAAGAACTGAGAGGAGAAACCTTCCTTCTTTGGAAGGCTCAGTGGCTACCCAGGCAGGGTAGCACTTCTCTTTCAGCTGTTCTGTTTATCAATTGTGATTAGTTCAGACACATTTTACTGGTTGCTGACATTTCCAACCATCCTTGAGGGATAGAGCAATGTGTATTTGAATAACAATCTTCATATCACCACAGACTTTTACTGAGCAAGGTTTCATAAGTGGCTGTTAGCAAAAGCTTGAGCTTGGTGTAATGGGCACATTCATCACAGAGATGTGAAGGTCTGTTGCTGCAGTGTAGCTCTTTGTGTCAGCTGAAAAAAACCCAACCATCATTAGGATATTAAAAAGGAAACAGATCCAATTAACACATGGCTTCTCTACTCATTTACTGCGTCACTGCATGAATTGTCAGGGATCACTTATCTGAACCCAAGGACAGCAGATACAACTTGTTTAAAATGCATTTATGCATTTTACTTTACAAAAAAGATTATCAATAATAGCATAAGTCGTTAAAAGAATGATTTTGTTATAGTCAGAATGACAGGGCTGGAATGTGGCATCTTAAACAAGTTGATGGACTCTCAGCGATGATACCCCTTACAGAGAATTGCATTTCTACTAGTACAAGGGGAATTTCTACCATTTGACACCAGTGTCAGCAGAGTCACAGCAAAGATGAGAAACTGGTCTCTGAATATTTGACTGCCAAATATCTGTGCCAAGAGGCAATTGCTAAGGGTTTGGGTTTTTTTTCCCCCTCTGCATCAGCAGCTCCCAGGGCACTAATGCAAAATTGACTTAATGAAATGCAAAACCCATATGGGGAAATTCATCTGACTTAGTGCTTCAGATCTCAAGTCTGCACTGCCAGTGACACCTGTATAAACCTCAAACTGAAGCGTCACTGAAGCTTGTACTTGGCCTGTTGGGATGGGGAGCAGCAGAGAAAGGATTAAGCACAGAACTGGATCCAACAAGCAGTAACACAAGCCTCAGTTTGGCTATAGAGTAGATGGGGTGGGAAATACTACAGACAGTATGATGTAGCRTTGTAACAAAACCACAGTTTGTATCACTGCAGGAACATGCAGAAGGTCCTTGAGGAGGATCTTTTTTTTACCCTTCTGGAGTCAAGCTTCAGCCTGAAACCAGCTCACTTCCAGGATGCTTGGATGGGAGAGCAGAAAATCCTTCGTAAGGCTTGGGCATCGCTAGTTAGCCAGACTGATCAAGGCGGGCTCTTTGCATTAGAAAAGGCGCATGACAGTAATAACCTGAGCATGGGGACAGCAGTCCTAACCCTGGCTCTGTCACTGACATTGGTAAAATCATGTCACCTCAGGGGGTATTATTCCACGAGAGAGCTAGTTTCGATGGGTGGCATAAGGGCCTGAATGGCAGAAGCCAAAGCTGTTTGTGTGCCTGACACCCCGGAGCTCGTGTATGAGGTCATGCTGAGGGTGTCAGATACCCTGCAGAGTGGTGGCTGGACAGGACTGATATAGGGACTTTGAGCAGTATCAACCAAGCCTTAAATCAGTGTTGTAATGACCAGCCAAACTACTGCTCTGTACACTGACTCTCCCCTAACAGATACAACTATTGCAAGGTTTAATTAATCAATATCTGTAAAGATCCTTGGACGAATGTTTCTCTAGAAGTACATAGTCCCAGACTGATCCCATACTTGCTCTTCAGGGCAAGGACTATGCTAACATGAGTGGGTTTGCACTGTGCTTAGCGGACAGAGCCTCAGCTCTATCTTGGGATCAGGGTCCTACTGCAAAGTAAATAATGAAGAGTAATGATTACCAGGAAAAGAGTTCTTGAAAGACTCCATCTCTCTCAGCAGATATGTTTGACAGCCAGTGACTAAATGTTCTGTCTTTCATAACCATAATGACTCACAGCCCTAGAAGGRAGAATGAGTGCAAGACAGTGAGTGCTATTGTTCAGAGCCCATCAAAATAAGCAAGGTCATTTTCAGCATTTAAAACAAAATGACAACCCATTGGAATAATTTGTGGGAAAAAAAAGACCACAGGAAAAAATAGGAATGATGAGTAAATCTTCAGAGATTAAAGTTCACAAGCAGATGCAAATCCAAATTTTATAACCACAAGCAAGACAGAACGCGAGCTTGACTTTGATACCATTTGCTCAGCTATAAATCACAATTAACTGTATGTGAATTTATAATTAACCTTATGTGGATTTATAATGGGGTAAGTCTGACATAAAACAAGAAACACATCAGGCTTAGAGTACTAAGTGCATCTGGGTACCTTCTGCATTGCCTGACGCTACTAGTATCGGAGACAATGTTCCTCATCACTGTGCAGCCTTACAACTTACAGATACATCTTAAGATAAGTAAATCATCTCTATACATGCAAGAGGGATGGCATAAACACAGGACATAACTAGTGTCAGCTGTAACACTCCCTAGAGTATGTTCTGAACAATCTACAACTGCTAGAGTCAGATTGTAAGGTTAAAATTTGAGGCAGCTGAAGCAATACATTTTGGAAGTTGTATTTTGTTGTAATTAAAAAAAAATATGTAATGACTTGAGTATCAGCTCTAGATGAGAATCTGGAGACAGATCTTTCGCTATGATAAACAGACGGAAAGCCATGGATTTCCAATTTACCCTAATTGAGGATACGGATTCTAGCCTCCACTGGACCACAGTCAGCACAAGCCTGTAACTTCTATCAAATAAATAAACTGAGCACTGTGCTAGCTTCTGAACAAGGTGGACTGTGTTTTTTAATGGATTCCTAAAATGGAAATCCATTTGTCTAAGTGGCCTCGTTTCCCTGAATTGCTGAGTATCTATCAGGAGGTGACTGGGTAATTTATGCATCTGAAAATCAGACCATTTTGATGATAACTTTAGAACTAAGAGCTTCTTTTGTGGGACCATTTCTGGGATTCTGATCTGATGGGCAAGATTTTTAAAGTCCAGTGGTAGCCTCCATAAAAAAGGAATTTTACTTGTGGATGCTACATAAAAATCAGTCTCAGCTCATTCTTTCACAGTGTTTCTGCACACCATTTGGTTTCTGTCTTTCACAGAATAAGTTACACCAGAATGGATAAATGATCCATCTAGTCTGACTGATAATTCAGCAATGTTTATATCCTTCCTAAGAGACATGAGATATTCTCTCCTAATCTAAGAAGGCATTCCATACTGCATTTCAGCCAGAAGCATCATCAGATCAGTTTTCTAGATCACAAGAAAGCTATTCCTTCATGTTGGTGTCATATGGCCTGATCCTGCTAACCTCACTCAGGCAAAATGTCACTGATGAATATTCCATGGTGTTTGGACTCATCAGAGAAATGGGAATGCTTTGGGTGAGGTGACAAATGCCAAGAGGAAAACATCAGTTATAATTTTCCATCAAGATTCTCAGAGACATACAAACACAGCCCAGCATGCCCCAAAGAATTTTATAATTCTGCAAGAGACAGCTCCCACCAAGGCTCCAGCTGCAGAAGAGGGCTTGTTAGGTCTCTGGCTTACAGAGTGGCAATCTGATACCTCAGAGACAAGGCCAGAATAAAATTGTGAAATGTAGCTCACCTGGTCATTGATTAAGTGTGATGCCTTTTAGGGTTCCCTGGCACTGCTTGCGGGACAATGAGCCCTATGCCTTACCCTTTAGAAGAGGAAATAACGCCTACAAACTTCAAACAAGGAGAGGAATAAGGGGCAAGTTCGGCATTTGATTCCTGGTGGTAGGCATTACCTAAGCAAATATTTGTTAAAGAYAGCTCTGTTCCTTTGAACAAAGAAGGAAAGCAGAGGGGCAGAGACTTGCCCAAGGTCAGCCAGCCAAACTGCAGCAGATCCAGAGTCCTTTGGGTCCCAGCCCAACCCTCCGCTCTAGATAGTACCACGTCTTCCCAAGAACCAACAGCTTCACGTCTTGCTTTGAATGTTATGTTTTTCTTCTTTTCGTTACTTGGTCCTTGCATTGAAATTCTGGATGTTATCCCACTTTCCTGAATCATGTCTCTAATTCCTTTTTATCACAGTGAGCAGTGCTTTTGGATGTAATTGCCTGGGACAGAGAGTCCAAAGCATTTTAGAATTAGGAGCAATATCAGCCTTCAAGATATTTAATCAGCAGCTCTTCCCTCTCATCACTTGAAAATGCCATAAAGCTAATATACTGCTTTTCTGTGGACAACCTGATGTCCTCAGTTACCATGGATCTCTGACTAAAAAAGACTGGCATAGAAATGATCATTTCATGAAGGACAGAAATTGCATCTCCATAACTTATGGGTAGCTCACTGGGATTTCTGAGACATGGTGCTGTACCCAGAGCATTATGAGTGGGCTACATTAATATCTGATTAATATCAATGACTTGAGTTTCCCACTCGCCGGAAGAGAGAATAAAGCTGACTAACATTCGGATGAAGAAGAAAGCAAGCCATACTGTTTCCATGGATAAGATATGGTTAGAGATCTAACACAACTTCATCCAATGTTTGGTGAAAGCTGTGGGATTCTCCATTGCCTTCTCTGGGCTTGGGCAGGCACATAGTCTGGAAGAACCAAAATGGTACCAGCTTGATACCAGGCTTCAAAACCCTGCTGGGGAAGCTTTACTTCAGGGTTTCCTTAATGGAAATGAGGTGCACCAACAGCAGTACAGAAACCTTATAAAATCCCACAGCAAGCCTCATTTATCGAAATACTAAAAACAGCTCCCATTCTGTGATACTTTCTGATCTACATTTTACCTGAAGCCTGCAGATAATTTGCTAAGATGCACTCAGCTCCACACAGTGGCCACCCACTCTCGCCTGCCCACTCACTGACACACGGGAGTAATGATCAGGAGAGACAGAGAGAAGAAAGGAGAGCTCCTTGCTACAGGTAGGCACTTCCAGGAGCTGCTCTTTTAGTGTAAAGAATAATTGCTGCTGAAATCAATCCTCCCTTTTCCTTGATTTTCCTTAGAGTCTTCTTCTTTCTGCTCTGACATGCAAAATGTCAGCTGATAGTTACAACCACATTGCTCTTAAGTAGTCACACACTGTCTTTAGGGGCTTCCCATATTCCCAGCGCATTCGCTTTGCCTTCTCGTTAAATGAGGAAGCTTCCCGAGGCGCAGGGCATCCTGGCGTTGTCTGCCTGCACGGCGCAAAGAGGTGGCTTTCCTGCGGGCTCCTTTCCCATCCGTCAGCAAGAGAGGGCCGAGCTAAGCTTTCAGCAAACTCAGTTTCTGTGCTTTCAAGCTTGCCAGGCAGCTGACTCCGACTCAGACAAAACAGCAGTAACAAACAGCAGCTACAAATGCATTGCTTCCTGAAACTTAGATTTGGCCTCTCTATATTTACAGCTTCAAACTGCTGCGATGTCTTTTCCGATTGTCTTTGAATTAAAATAAATGAAAATAATAGATGCACTTCATGTTTGCAGTGTTTCTGCCCTTCCTGAGCAGTGAAAATTCAACATAGGGCAGGGTTTTGTTTTTAAAATAATTTCTATTGGGATTTTTGACCCACTTGGGGGAAATATTTGTTGCATAGGCAGTTGGGATTTTGAAGCAAGAGGGTCCAGTGCTGGGAGTAGCCCTGTCAGGGTGGAAAGGCCTTTTTGGAAGTGGAAAGCTTTGCAGCCATCCCCAAAGAGACTCAGATACTGAACTAATTTTTAAGCATCCGTTAGTGAGGCCGCTCTGTGAGTAGCCTCGGTTGCCCCACGGCCAGCGGCGCCCTGCCAAACCTCGCCTTGGCACCTGGCGGCAGCGTGCATTTGAGGGCTCTGCCAGTGGCTAGTGGGCACAGCTCAGAAGGCAGGATGGACGTGTTGCTGGTGGCCTGCTGGGCGCCGCACTCCTGCATATTTCCATCAGCAGTCTGGAATGAACCATAAAGCCACCGCCGATAAGATATGTGGATGGTCCCAATACAGACATAGAAGTAAATAATGAGGCCATTATACAAAGCAATCAGGATCCATTCAAACAAAATATGTTTTAATAAATCCTGATTTGTACCTCTGCCTGTGCATGGAATACAGCTCCGATGATTTACAGCCAGAGCTGAGGAGCAGCTCTCCAAAGCACATAGCAAGAGGGGTTATATGACCTTTGGATATTTAAACAGGAGAATAATGTTTAGAACAAGGAAGGTGATTTTACCTCTTCATATAGATTTGATGAGATCAATACCACAACTGTACACAAGTTAAATGCCAGTATTTTTAAAGGGCTTTTGAAAAATTGTAGAGGTGTTGGAAAATACAGGGTTGTGAGGGTTCCTGCAAGGAGAATTACGGGAATCTTGAGCTGTTCAGTTTATCAGAAAGAAAACTGAGAGGCGGCTTTGACTGGAGCGTGTAAGTACCTTGGAGAGAAATGGAGGGTCTCAGCTAGCTGTTTTGTCTGGCAGGGAAAGACATCAAAAGCCAGAAAGCTCCTCTCAGGGAAACAAAACAGGAATCAAAACACATCAAGCACGCTTCAGGCAAAGCTTTGGGTTGGTTGGTTGTGTTTCTTTTTTTTCTTTTCTTTCTTTCTTTTTTTTTTTTTTGCAAAATAGTAAATAAGTTTTAAACCTGGCAGGTGAAAGTGTTGCTCAGCAGGGAAGGCCTGTGCTGGGGCCTGTTTCTCTTGCTTTCTTCTTGGTGGAAGGAGCCGCTGGCACTGCGGGATCACAGCTCCCGGGCCYGGCGGGTAACACGCCTGCTGCTTCTCTGGGAAGCCCTGCGCTGCCTTTCGGGATCCCTTCCAGCACTGGCTTGCATTAACCAATCTCTGCAGCAATTGCCAGGCAGGAATCAGTGCACAAGTATAGAGGCGACTGTCAGCGCAACCTCCGTAGCGCGAACAGGAGGTTGGGGACTTTTCGCTGGAGAAAAACTAAATATCTAAAATGATTCTGCATTGGCACCCTGTGTCTCAGACCAGAGCTATAACCCAAGGGCAAAAGCAGTGCCCAACAATGGCTTGGGGAGGTTTTATGCCAATTAAGCAAAGATTTTTCTGTGCACTCTTGTGTATAACTTCGTACAATTAACCTGGGAGATGTCCAAGCTCTCAAACAAGAATTATTTCCAGTGTTTGCTGTGCAGTACACACTGATGAAAAATCCAGCACAGGCCAGTAAAATATCTGAAACAGCTAAATTGAGGCTGATTCTTTCTGCCCACACGACCATGCATGGTAACCCCTGTTTGTCCAAAGCGGATGGCAGTAGGCGGTGTATGTTTTGCTAGGGTTTAGGAGGAGAGCAGTCAAAGAAGTATCTAAAAATTGATAGGACTCAGAGTTCCCACACTCAGAGCAGACCTTTGTACTGCAAAAAGCTCCCTCTCCAGGTCCCCCAGGTGGCTGGTGAGGGCCGTAGCTGGGCCCCTCTCTCACACCCAGCAGGTTTTGTCCTCCAGGTCTCTGCTACCCATGCATGGGTCAGCCACTGGGTCCTCTTGCTCCAGCTGGGGCCTCCTTCTCCCTCTCACTGCTCTGTTGGAGAGGCACAGGAGCTGGGGACAACTCAGCACTGACCCACCGCCACGCTTTGTTGAACTTCATCTTCAAAGGAACGATGGTTTTGATCTTGCTCCAGTTTCACCCTGCTGTGGTTCCAGTGGCATCACAGGAGTCTCTGCTCTGGACACGCACAAACAAGAGCAGAGTCAGCCCCTGTGTCCCTTCCCCCTCAGCCACCCCATCGCTGCACCAGTCCTTACAGATTCCTGAAGCAGGCAGAGATAAGACATCATGCTCAGCTGAGAAGATATCAGTGTCAGCTGCCCAGCAGGTAACAACAGGCAATCGAGTTTGGACCTGTGCACTGAATGAGGTAAATGCTTGACAGGATACACAATTTTGTCCTGCTTTCAACAAGAAGATAATGGTTTCTTTTAAATATCACCAAGTCCATGCTGGTTAGGTGAAGAATATATAACATACCTCAGAACTAATGCAACTAATTTGGATGTGAAAGTTTTACAGACATCCTGCACCCTACAGAAATCACTGTATCTGCTATGGAGGGGAACCAAGCTGTCCACAGCTCTGCCTCCCTGCCCCAGGTCTGTCCTGGGAGTTTGGTCTACTCTGGCTAAATAGGCTGGTAAAATCGCAGACGTGTCCTTCACTCGCCTCAGAAAACCTGCCTCCAACACATGCTAATCCCCACTATGGCTGCTGCCCCTTTCCCAAGACTTAAAGTGACAGTATTTATCTTGGTATGTGGCTCACTCTTCCAACACTGTCTTGAACTTCAGGCTAGCACTACTGGCTAGAAGTTCAGGCTTGAACTTCTAGGGCCCGCTCCAGGGGAGGAATCTCTACTGCCTATCGTCCTTCCCCTGTGAACCCAGAGCCAGCTGATAT
The DNA here is from genome assembly GCF_003343035.1 of Apteryx rowi. Classification (NCBI taxonomy): domain Eukaryota; kingdom Metazoa; phylum Chordata; class Aves; order Apterygiformes; family Apterygidae; genus Apteryx; species Apteryx rowi. Next base: position 142,026 of record NW_020449352.1, on the reverse strand, counting down.
TCAGGGACAGCACAAACCTACATTCACCCTTGTTGTAAACAGGAACTCATAAGAACTTCAACTCAGAGCGTTCTGCAGTCAATATTAACTGCAGTCAATATTTAAGACCAGGATTTATATGCCATTTCCTTTACGAGAGCCATCTGGAGATGGCCATGGGGTTCTGTTGCTCTCTAAGACCTGGAAGAGAAGATATGGCTAAATGACTGCAAAACAGGCATTCCAGATTCAAACGTTATCCCTCAGCCTAATGGGATTTTTATCTAGTTTTCTAATTTGGGTCATCACAGAAAAAAATAAAAAGCCAGTAGGGGAGCTGAAATCTGCACTGGGACCTTGCCTAAAATGGATGACTTTGGCACTGGTGGTTCTGCTAGGTCTGTTGCTCAAGATGCTGTCATAACTTCAGGAAAACAAAGTAGGGACAGATTTACTGGGTGGACTTAGGGGATTTCAGCTTTCTTAACAGATCACATCAGTGATGTGGTCCTATTTGTATTTCCCCTACTTGCCTCTATTTCTTTGACATCATCTGCTAGACTTAAGAAGTAAGGTGGGACTTGCTGTGAGATACCAGGGAAATGGGCTCACACCTTTGCCTTGCCACAGTCCCACTCTGCAGACCCTTCCTTACCACGTCATTCAGTGTGGGATGTGTCCCACCATGTCACAGGTATGGAAGCTCACCTCCTTCATTTGCTTGAGAGCTGTGTCCAAGCTGCCTTGTGTGCACCTACAGATGTCTAGTTCTCAGTGAAACAAGGACCTTGCACCCTTCATCCTGTGTCTTCCCTTCACTGAGCAGGTCAGTTAAAATTAAAACTCCTTCTGGAAATCTCTGGGGACAGAATGGGCTGTAGGTGGGTGTTAAAGAGAGACAAGTCTGGCTAGAGCAGGGTGGTTCATGAAATAAATGTTCTTGTGCACATGAAGGACTGAGGAGTACAGCTGGGCCCTGCGGTGCTTTAAATACAGAGCTCTTTGTTCTGCTCCTCCTTGTTTCATATTCCTCACTGAGCACCCATATCTACTGGAGCAGAACTGTAGTAGAATTAATGATGTTCTTTCCTGTGCCTTCCTTGGCCCAGCTGCCTCTGTATTGTCCACTTTTTGTGGCAAAGAGCTACACGCCACTCTGACTGGAGCGGAGCTCAGGATTGTGTGAGGAAAAGAGCAAGCCCACATGCATGGTGCCTTCATTAGCAGAAGGGTTATTTACTTTGGAAGAGCACAAGGTAAAATGGCTCATGTTTAGGACAGGGCACTAGCACTTGGTAAGTACAATCTCTATGCTTTCATGGCATAATGGGTCCTGCCCTGGACCCCGAGGTGCAAGCTMAGCCCTTGTTCTTGATTTATGCTGATGGTCACCACAGCCAATTTCTCCACAGAGCGTGCACTGGACAGTGCAAAGTGCCTGGACAGGACACTAACCTCTTCTCTCTTCATGTGCCAGGATGTCTTCACCACATTAGATCATTAGACTGCTAAGCTTGGGATATCCCTATGACCTATTATTCATTTGACATAAACCAATTATTAGCTGAGAAGGTTTAGAAATAAACTTTTCCATGGTAGATTCTTCCCAGTGGGGTTCTTACATCTTCCTGTGAAGTAGCTTAATTTGCTCCTTTGCTGTTTTTCCCCTATCTGTGCCACAGTCACAAAGTGGGAGAGTCTAAATATCCATGGTGAGGACAAGAGTGACTATCCAGAACCAGAAACAGTGATGCTGATGACCTAAAGCTCTTTCTCACCTTAGCAGCCACTAGTGCTTCATTTAGCAAACTGCTGTGTCAGTTACCACTCCTCTTGACTACTGATACTTCATTTCTATCCTGTGCAGGGAGCAGAGGGGGAATGGAGGACCCAAGGGCATTGTGATCATCTGAGCCTGTAGGTAGATGAGACACCCAGACACTCTCAAAAAGAAGATCAAAACAGGGATGCCCCAAAGACCTCGTGTTTATTTGTGCTTCCCACCACTGCTGGACCACTCTGCATTCATCCCACATGATAGAAGAATGCACCGACCTCAAACCATATTCCAAACATTCCACCAATTAAATAGTTTTAAAAGCAGTATAATAGTTAAGCATTAAATACCAGATCCTTTGTGATGATTTAACTGAAGGAATACCAGGCATGTAATGGGATCTGTAACTGCAGTCTGCAAAAACATTGGCAGTGTGTGCTAACGTCTTCAGTTTATGTTCTCAGGTTGCCACACTATGATACACTTCTTCAGTAGTGCAGAGATAAACCGTGTTTGTGGGAGCTGTTATTCCTATTTTACTTTGCACACTGATGAYGCAGCCAAGTGGGAATGCATAGTGCTGCAGGCAGTCCTAATTTCTTGAGCCAGACCTGAACTCTATAAAATCAGACTTGGACTGGCAGTGTTTATATAGGACAGCATGTGGTCCTTCCACTCTGGCGTGTGAGGTAAGCATCAAAACTTCTCAGCTCTGTAGAGAGGAAATAGGAAATACTTTAAATGTATGGATCTTTACTTTCATTTCCTTTATTTTTTGGAGTATTATATGAAGCCATAAACCTTTACATTTGTTACAGTCTGCTACTTCTAGCAGTGAGACCCAGACTTTCTACGTTCTCCAAAAGTTTCTTGAAGCTATTTGGTTTTCTAATGGGCTCTTCCTGCAGGAGATAATTCAGCACATATCTGTAACATAGCTTCAGATGGTTTCAGAATTGCTTCTTGCCTTCCATCCGTGTCTCTCAGCCCCAACAATTGTAATGCTAGAGTAAACACCCTGAGGTCAACACAATTAATTACTTTTGGTGGAATTGGGATCAATATCTGTCCTTCATATGCACTTTCCACTCTCTGTTGAAGAATTCTTTATGGGCTGCCAGGGTCTCTTTGATGGTGGGCTGGCTTTAAAATATTTCTCCTCTTGGTAGTAAACTGCCTTTTCCAGTGTTTCCTCTGGTAATGTCTAGATTTGGTAGGCCACCTTCATAGGTGGTCTAATTTAGGCCAGATGCGCACACTTGTTAACGTGTCCATGATGATATATAAAAGCTCTACATTTAGAAATGCCTAATAGGGTATTTCAGTAGTAAAATTAAAAAGAAAAAGAAAGAAAAAAAAGCTCTGTTATATGTAGTGCTTGTGACATTAGTAAAATAACAACTCAGAAAAGGTAGCTTTCGATGACCGCTGAAACCAGTGTTAGGTCTTATGGTGTGACAACAAGCTAGTGAGAGGTCACTCTGGGAGTAAAGAGTCTCAAATGCTGATGCCCAGTTCAGTCCTGCAGAAGCTCGGAGAAGCTGTAAGCTGAGTGCCAGATTCAGCAAACTACTCCAGCTTTTGGTTGTCCTGTTCAGCAGGATAACATCTCAGGAAACCTAGAGAAACAGACTGGTGAATCAAACTTTCATTTCTGTCCATCCATTTGAAGCATTYCAGTTGTAATCTTAAAATCCCTTTCCAGACAAGCTATTGCTGACCACAAGAAAATACTGACTACATTTGTTGCAAACACAGTACTCTCGGCGAGTCTGCATCCTTTTGAATTAGTGGACCAAATCTTGACTCATTTTCTGTACAGAGAAAATTTTTGAATACTGGCTAGTAAGCTCAACTTTGCATAATTTTTGAGCTTAGCTACTTAAAGAGACTGTTCCAGTCCAGGTGACAGTAGGTAAGAAACTGAATAAACTGCAAATTGCAACAAGGCCTTTTGCTCAGTTATACTGCTGTAAATGTATAATATTTCAATGATTTCCTTGATATAATCCCAGACTGACTAGGATGAAGGATTCCATAAGGTTTGAATGGTCACGGATTGCCCCAAACAAAATGGAAATTATTTAAAACAACTGTGCTTTTCCATAATGTCCCCACCATGTATTAAGCAAGAGAATGCTTCTTTTGTCCTATTTGAAGGGCATAGCAACTCAGGATAGTCTCTATATCCTTTCACATTAATTTGTGACAGGCATTTTTCCCCTCAGAGATATATTCTATTCAGTTGCTTTAGCAGATTGGACTTACTTGCTGTGCTGTGGGACATGATCCATCTCCACTCCTTACTCATCAGAGGCAGCAGTTGTCCTCTGGCAACCTGTTAATGCAGAAACTCTCAGTTAAGAGAGCTGTTTGTGCTGTATGGAAATCTCCTGATCTATATGTGCTTGTCAAATGATCATGATTGAGGAACTACTGCAGCAGATTTTCAGAGACATCCAGTGGTTCCCTAAGGACCAGTCCTGGACAGCAGAGCAGTCCCAGCTGGGGCACCACTTCTGTGAAGGTCTCCTTGTGGTGGCACAGAGGTGAGTGGAACAGCCATTCATGAAATGCATAAAATTCGTTTAGTGGCAACTAGTTCCCAAGCCATGATCCCGTAAGCCCCCAACAGACGTACATGGGAGGGAAAGGCTGCCATGCCATGATACCAGAACACAGACATTCCTGAAAACTATCTTAAAGTCTTGGAAAGTTTGAGCTGCCCTTCATGAGATAATGGTTATGTTGAATATATTTGAAAGAAAACCAGAAGGACGGAACATGGGGTCTCAGCCCATTTTAACATTTTAATAATTTCCCCTTAAAATGCATACAGATTGCAAAACAAAATCTAGGCAAGAATGTCCCAGGGTTTGAAATATTTGAAATTCCTGAAAACTTTGCCAATTACTTCTTCCTTTTTAAAGCAAGGAAATAAATCACCAACCTCAAACTCACCCTCTCTTATCCTATCTCTCAAATAGTGTAGTTTCAACCTATATCTGTCATAAAACTAATAACTGGTTTACAAGTAAGATATTTTTTTCTCACCACTGCTCTATCAACACTTGTGGGGAGCTAGAAACAAAACCATAATAAAACCATGAACTTCAACTCAGGTTTCTCAGCTAACCAGAACAAAAAGACGCTAACATCACCTGGCTGCCTATTCAATAGGGAGCTCCTGAGCAAGCCTCCATGAGCTGCTCACCATATTCTTTTCTCTTAGAGTGGTCTTCAGCTGCTTAGATTGGTGTAGCACTAAACTAATTTACCCCAGATGGAGATCTCTCTTTTCTCCTTCCTCCTCTTCCTTTACCACAAGTTTTAACCAAACCCAGATTCTTAGAGCTTCTGGCACTGTTCCTGTAAGTCTGCAGGATTTACAATAATCAGAAGCTGCAGTAAACAGAGTCTGAATATAGCGATGTTCACTGTTGATCCACCAAGGATTCATAATATAGCAGGAGCCTTAAAATAAAAGTGTGTGAGCTGAAGCAGATGACTGCAACAGCACTGCATCACATTCAAACTATGATTTGTAAAATACCTGGTTGCCCAGTTGGCTCACAGGACCAAAAACACTCAAAAATACAATTTCAGGGTTTCAAAACTAACTAAGGATTTTCTGCCTTACTCTAACCCTTTTTGGTTCCCTACTTGTTACACCCAATTGCACTAATAAGTCACATACATCTTTTATTCTTCCCTGCCTCTTTCCTTGTCCTTTTAGTAATTTACTGTACACAGGGTAAGTGCTGTTTTTTCTACCAAAGTTCTTGGTCTTTTCAAACTTGATGCCACTCCCTCAGCTGCAGTGATTTTGCTCTCTGTGAGCTGAGATGATGTAGAGAGGTCGTAAAATAATGTGGATATTTTGTACTGCTCCTATCCCCTCACTTCCATAACCCTTCATCTTATTCAGACTACACTTCCAAAGTACTGTTATGCCTTGTGTCCCCCTAAAGACTGAGCATATGTCTGAAGTCCAACCTGTTTTGTGACCATGCTTTCCCCGTGTTTCAGCACAGAGCTGTAAACTTAAACGGGACTCTGGTCTGACGCGGATTTAATAATGATAACACTCCATGCTCTTACAGCGCTCTGCCTTTCCGAGGGCCTGTTTAAACAATAATTAACTCAGGCGGTGTCACTGTGAAGCGGGTGGGCTGGTATTTGTTGTGACTGCCGTGCAGAAGGGGAGGCTGGAGGAGCTGGCCGTGGCAGCAGCCGGTGGGGAGCACTCCCGCACTCCAGCCCTGCAGGATCGCGGCCCCCAGCAAAGCAAGTGGGGTAGCCGGCCCCAGCAAAGTCCCGTAGGGACGCAACTCTCCGATGCTTCCCAAAGTGACTGGTGCATCGCTGCATGACACCGTGCTGGCGCTGGAGACCTTGCCCCAGAGGGAAGCAGATCCTGCATGCGGGGCTGGTGGTGGGGATCGCTGATGATGAACGCGTTGCTGCCCAGCAACTCTGGGGGAGACATACATACAGAAGCATCTGACTGACGACGTTCTTTGTGGTCGTAGGGACTTCATGGGAACGTAGGCACCACTGCCCCCGTAGGAGCCTACGTGACAAACAGCTGAGACCAGCACCAAGCTCGCCGACCACCACCGCTGTCATTATGGGGCACGGTGACAAGGGGAGGACGGGACAGCAGAGAGGTTTCTGTCTTGAATTCAGCCATCAGTGCTCTAAAAAGGGCTATTCAGACTATCAGCAGCCAAATCACTGAGGCAAAAGTGTTTTAAACAAAAAAAATGTGACAGTTCACTTGGAACTGTGTCTTCTATGTGTCCATCCTCCAGAAAAAAAAGGAAGAAGACCATCCTCACTGAAAAGAAAAAGAAGAGCCACCAGACTGGGAAGGAAAGTGTTTACAGTTTTTCTTTCCCTCTGTCAGGGGACTGGTATATAAAATATTGTGTCAGGGTATAACTTGCTATCTTCTATTCGTTAAGTTACAAGCTGGGTTGGTAAAGGCTGTAGTGCTAATGTAACAGGCTCCCAGAAAGCATCTGAATTGCTTTGCATGGCTTTTTGACTCACGGACTCAAACGACGGGAAACAGCACAGCACATGGTTAAACAGGGGTTAAACACCAGCTAACTGACAGGTTTCAAAATGTAACTGTAAGCAGGGAAACATCATCCAACAGGATCATATAAGACTGTTTCTTGACCTTCTGTTATTTAACATTTTTAACTATGATCTGGAAAGAAATTTAATAACATTGATAGCACAAATATAGGAGTAACGGCAACTATTGTGGACAACACATCACTGACAGATGACTGGGATCCTATGGTAACAGGCAAATGTATGCTTTTCAGAATATGAACACAAAATTCGACATCTAACAACAAAGACAACTGATTGTACATGGAGTCCGGGGGTGTGATGGAAAACAATGACTAAGACAACCAGGGATGGATCAGCTCCTGAACGTGGGTTCCCAGTAAAATGTTGTTGCCAAAAGTGAATGATGCCAAAGTGAATGAACGAACATGGGAATGCTGAGTTGGAGTTAAAAGGTTACAATAGCTCAGTGTTAGGCACCAGTGTGATTGTTCAGCTTTGGTGTCCACATTTTAAGAGGAATGTCAATAAACTGGACAGGACTCGGAGAAGAACTCTGGGAGCAACTAAAGAACTAGAAAAGACAGTGGAAAACTTAAAGAGCTCAATCAATTTAGCTTATAGAAAAAGAGATTAATGCCTTGATGACACTTTATAAGTTCCTCCCTCACAGGAATCAAAACAATAAAGTATTTATCAGTCTCATGGACAAACCTACAATAGGATCCAATGTCTATCAGCTGACATTTGACAAATTAAGAGTAAAAAAAGGAGAGAAAGAAGATGAATTTTAATAGTGATAGGATTAATCATGGGAACAGCTCACTAATTGTTATGGAGAATTCTCTATGGCAGGAAATTTTAAAATCAGGACCCGTGTTTTTCTGAAAGGCATGCTGTAGTTCTGGCTGATTCACGGAGTCATGGCTTTACCGATTCTGGCTTCAGGGAGTGACAAGAAGTTGTAATATGGCCTGTGTTATGCAGAAGATCAGATTTGAGATGCTCAGTAGTCGTTTCTAAGCTCTACAGTCTCTTATTTGATAAACCCAGCAGATATGAGCACTGGGGTTTGTAGGTGTATCCTGAATCTGTAGCTAACTCACTCAGTAGGACTTTGCTGACTCCCCTCCTTCTCAAAGTACTTAAAAAACATGGATAGTTAGAAATCCAGTGGATCTAGTGAACTATGTTGTTTTTTTAGGGAAGAACTATTTTTAAAGTGGGATATGTTTCATCTTTCAACATCTAAAAGTTAGCAGCGGGGTTCAGTTGCAGATTTCAGACACCTTTATGCAGCTGCCTGCAATATACGGTCTAAATGTGATCTGGGTGTCTACGTTCTCTCTGTAGCCCGTTGAGACCTGAGTCTTGATGCACATGGGCAAGCAGTGCAATTTGAGATGCCCCGGGGTATCCTGCCTACTCTCCAGCTGCTACTCCAAAAGGCCTCTCATTTGTCTCCTGTCTACCAGCCCTGTTTGGACATCTTGATACTGTCAGTCATCTCAAATGTGACTACATGTCATGTGTAGACAACCAAATCCTACCCCAGTCAATGGAACCTAAAGAGTGATTCAGTTTATTTTTAAAGTAGGTATCTATATGTGCCCAGCTGAATCTCTCTATAGGCTCCATGATTGTATTGACTAGTTCTGCACTGATTATAGTAAGAATTTAGACCCCAAGTGACATGCAGTCAAACTCTAAATGTAAGTAAGTGCCTTAATCCAAGACTGCATCCCACCCTTGGGGTTTTGTTTGGTTGCCTACCATAAGCACCTGGTGCCATGTGGCATGTTTTTGACTGTCCTGTCTGCTTCCAGCCACCCCTTATTAGGGCACTCATATCCACCAGCCTCATGCAGATGTCTTGCATGCCCTGGAGAGTCTCAAATGGTATAAGATGCTATGTTTTTAGGCAATCTAATCGTGACTTAGTATTCAGTCTAAGATAGTTGTGTAGATTCCCTGGATAGCTGATGAAGACTGAAAGCTCCATTCAGAAGGTGGTCAGTCCCACCTGTTTTAGACAGATCTCTTAGGATCACTCATCTTACACTACACCAGCCTCACAATGGCTGACATGTGCTGTTGGTTTAATCTAATCTTGAACATAATATGCAAAACTTTCTTTACAACTGTATTTTGCGCACTTCCTATCCACATTTTCCTGTCAGAGAACCTGCCTCAGATAGAACAATTTCCTGTAGTCCAGTAATCAGCCAAATAGTCAAATATGAGTTGACATTTTCAACCTTTTCTTTTCCACCTTCAACAGGATGGGAATAAATGGCTAAGTGCTTGCAAATAGCTCCAGGCATGTTATAAAGGAGGTATGAAAAGGGGAAACTATTCAACAAAAGGCAAGCATTTGGGGAAATATCCGTTTCTGTGGTTAAGTCAAAGCCTGCACTCAAAAGCAAGAAGGTACAAGAAATAATCCTTTAGCAAAACAAAATGGAAAAGGAATTCTTGGGTGGAATTCTTCTCGCAAAGATGCTCTGAAGGGCTGACAATAGCATCCGTGCTTAGTACACTTGGTACTCTATACCGTTATACTCCTTTAAGTCTATGTACTAGGTCCCTACCGGCATCACTGGAAATGGTGCGAGGAATCCAGGACAACTTCATTTGTACACGTGATTTGCATGCAGTCCTTTGCATTAGTGCAAAGAGACCACCTAGTGCTCCAGCTGCAGTCTAGCAGTGTTCAGCATTGCCTTGGCGCAGGTAGAAGGAAGTACACTCTCACAGCAAGCCCCTACTGAGTCACTGAGCTTTTTCTAAGGGCATGTCTACACCAGTGAGTGTGCACAAAGCCAAACTGGAAGTGCTGGGAAATGCGGTGCAGAAGCATCTGAGCTGACAGATCATGAGCTCGCTCTGGCCTGGAAGGTGACAAGCTATGTTAGCCCAGCTAGTCCACAGCTGGACCCACATGGTTAACTCGGTGGACTCACCACTGAAATCTTTGCTAGCTCATTTCACAGTGCAGACATGCCCTGTGCATTCAGCCCTGGCCCTAGCAGACAGAAATAACACTGAGAGCAGTTTTCTGGCCCTCAGCCAAGAGTTATATCATTCAATTCTTTTTAATAGGAAATGTATGTCTTTACTTGCTTGCTGGTGTCCAAGCATTTCGAACTCCTCACTTCRTTTGCAAGTTCTTTCTTCAACCTTAAAGATTAGATGTTTCTTAAAAGACAATCCTTGATAATAATTGCAAAATCATTTGACTCCAGAAGCTGAAGCTTTAAGACTGCAGATATTACAAGACTAACCAGTAAAATGCTGAGTCCTGACTGCTGGGCACCCACTGATGTTGACATGGATGAGAGCTAAAGAGAAGTGGGCCCACAGTCCTAAACTGGACATAGGCTCATGTGCAAACTGCAAATCTGCTGCCCTCTTTTACCTCCCGAGGAAACGATACATGGAACATGATTGGACATTATAAATTTCTAAAAAACTTAAAACTTGCATGCTAACACTCTCCCATTGGGAATGGCAACGTTTTCAATAGTTATTTTCTGAACTATTATGTGAATGATAGAATTCTGCGTATCAGAAACACATACACATGTATATGAGAGACACAGACAGAAAAGGAATTTCTCTCCTGTCCCGTTGGCTGAAGCTAGTTTTTCCTCATTAGCAAAATAAGGTCTTGATAAACTACAAAATGCAGTGATCAGGACTCTGATAATCATCAGGCTGAAAGCGGCACACAAAGCTAAAAATATAGAAAGGAAAAATACAGTGATCTCAGCAAGGCAATTGCCAGTAGGTGAACTAATGAAGCAGACACAATATTAACGTCAATTCTGCAGTCCCATCTGAGCGCTGGTGGAAATAGGAATGGCTATTACCACACTGACATCACCTCAGTCCTAGCAAGTATACATCTAAGGAAAAACAGCTCAGAAAGGTCTGCCGAGCCTAATGGCTCTTTGTTCAGGATTCTCCTCAGCATTTAGATAGACTCTTTTTTTAAACTATGAAAGTTAGAAGTGGGTGATTGTGCTAACTTAGCTCTTAGGAGGTTTAGAAACACATGTCCAGACTCCACTTGGAGTGCACTCTTGGCTGGCAGTATAAGGCACAGCATAAAGGTTTTATTGACATGAATATTTGATAGCATGTACCATAAATGGCAAAGAAAGTTTGGGATCCAAAGTCTCTTAAGCCTGCAGAAACTCTTGGTTAAGACATTAGTCCAGTTAGGCAAGGCACCCAAAAAGGAGCCAATAATGTTCTCTGCCCCTCAAATCTGATATGCATTTCATGCATGTTACATCAACAAGAGAAAATCTCTTCAGCTAATCAGTTGGGGAGGTCAGTTTTAACATCAGACATTTCTTATACCCCTTTTGTGTTAAGGTAAATCTTTGGTCCTGTAAGTCCAACTGCACAAGACTAAAAAAAAAAAAAAGAAGCAACTAATGAATTTTCAACAGTTCTTAAAATCATATGAAATAGTTTTCAGGAGCTAAAAACATCATTTTAAAACCTGCTATGTCTCAGTTGTCAGTCAAAGAAGATGCCAATGGTCTCAGAGAAAAGCTGAGATTCACTCTTTTCTAGTCACATAAAATTCCCTTTTTCAATCCTGTATGGTCACAGAATAATTGGACCTCAAATCCGTTTTTGGTCCAGGACTGAATATTGTCTATCCTGCACTTCTATTGCTAATTATAAGAACTGGGAAAGGAATTTCCCCACAAGGGTAAGAAAGGAAGCAGTTTTGTGGCAGGTTGATTTCACTTCAAGGAATGGTGGCTACTGGCAGCTGCTGAGAGGTTTTGGAGCAACAGAAGCATCCTTAAGAGATGGATTAGTGCGGCTGAGTGCGGCAGAGGTGGTCAAAGGTATATGATCAATTTATCAGGATCACTGCCACACACTGTGTGTGTGTGCATGTCTGTATGTATTTATGTGTGCATATAATACATTCACATTGTTGGTTAAAAGGATCATTGCCATCTAGCCAAATATTTCATAATTTTTTATGGTCTGCTTAGCCTTGGATCGGCTGATACATTGAAATGTACCAGTAAGTGCTGTATAATAGATTGCAGACCTCTGTGAAAAACCACTATCAGTGTTTCAGTAACACACAGTACATGCATCAGAGAAGTGCACTGTCAGCAGGATGGAGGCTGGGCGTCTATCCATATTTTCCTTACTTTTAAAAGGGCCGCTGACCTTCCAGAGGCCTGGATTAAAATAGGATGACTAAAACTAGGTTAGGAATTACAGTTCTTGGTGAAACTTCTTTCATTGTGCATAAAATGGGCTGTATGTCCATTTGTGGACATAGAAACAGAGTTTGGATATTTCTTGGGCACTTAGCTCAGTCATACACATACTCTACTATCACACTGCTAAGAATAAACAGCACCTTGCATAACAGAGCTTCCAGAAAAAGATCTGGAAAGCTACAAAACAAACAAGTGGAAAAAAAAAAAAACCTAAAGCATAAAACTCAGCCCACATATCCAGATTGTTTTTCTAGTTTGGTTCCTGCTCTCTGTGTCCTGCAGCCCTGTTGTGTGATGGTATGGACAGAATGTGCCTGCTGCTATGTTTTTAGGTGTTTACAGAGTGAAATGGATTACACAATATATAAAAACTAATGGGTGCATGGGAGGAAGCAACAGAAAGAAGTAGAACCACAGAGAGGCTGAGGAGATGCAAAATGAACATAGAGGGACTCTAGAGATTGGAGGTTGGGAGCTTCTTCCCATGGTCTGGAATTTGGTTGGTCGATAGCTATCAAAAGACTATCAGCATTACTGAGGGACATTGCATGCAGTGTGGGAAAGAAAAAGGGACATTAAAAACTCCTTTTGGATCTCGACTGGAGTCTCTCAGAATCAGTGGAAGTCTTTTTACTGACTTTTTACATTGACCTTTGAATTGGGACTTTCATCTGCTGAGGAATGCTAGTGCTGTCAAGGCTGGAGCAAAGGCTGCAGGAAAGGTAATTAAATTCAGTACACTACACTGCTGTGCTAGTCTACCAGGACTAGCCGAGCTTCTCGAAGTGGCCCGTGTTATTGCCCAAGTTATAATAGCTCAGGAATCACTAGCATTAAAAAAATCGGCTCCCTGGCTGGGTATGGCAACTGTTTGTAGCTACTCTTGGTGAGTTAAGAGGTATCAGACCTCAAATCTCTTGCTTCTTATTCCCATATCTTGTATCTGGGACCTGTCTAGTGTTTATTCTCATGGGGTCAGCAACTCTGCCTGTACTTCTGCCTGGGCAGGAGGCCAACCACCCTTGTCCCATGTTGCTACAGTAACTTGGTCTCTGACCTGATACTGAGCATGTCAAATCTCTAGATGATGACCAAAGAATGTGCAAATACATGTTCAGGTCTGAACAACAGATCTGCCAGGCTTCACTCACCTGTGTGCAGCAAGAGCTGCTTCTGGTGGATTCTCTCCTGTCCCGAGATACATGTCAGGTACAGAGCTGATGTGTGAGCAAGCTGCTGTGCCAGCACAGGAGCCAGGGACAAGCTGGGAATATGCTACCTTGCAGGGCATCATGCTCAAGGCACCTTGCTCAAAGATGTCCTCATAGCCCTGGCACTGTGGTCCTTCCCTCAACACCTGATTTTGAGCACTGGCCACATGTGGGCTGGCAGCAGGGTCCAGACAGCTCTGCACAGAGCACATCACATCTGCATTGCAGGCTTCTGTGGTATACGGACTTCTTGGTGACTAGGCAGAGGAACAGAAGCGCAGGAAAAGAGCTGCAAATGAATCAAACTGATGTATTCTAGACAAAACTGAAGAGACTGATTTCTAGACTTCTAAAGGAGGCAGTCTATGTTCAAAGAGCACCTTGGACAAGGGATCCCTGGCTTTGGAGGAGCTCAGCATGTTGCTGAAATACAAATGATAAATGCTGACTTCAGAGTTTGTAAAGTCAGAAACAGTCCTAAGTACACTGTAGGGCTTATATTGCACTTTAATCTGTAGGTCTGAAGGCCCTTCAGAAAGGAGGCCACTATGATTATCCCCACTTACAGATGGGGAAACTGAGCCATGAGTGGGACAGTGACATGCTCATTGTCACCCAGCAAGCCGGCCAGCAGAAAGGGGGTAGCAAGGAGCTGCCACATACCATCCTTCTGCTAGGAGATATGGCAGCCAAATAGACCAGCCTCATCTGTCCCTTTCCAAAGGGAAAACACTGCCCCCACCTTGATCCTTACTCCTGTGTCTAGCATTGCAGAATTAAAATAGATCCCTCTTGCGCATTGTATCTCGATACAGAAAGGAAATATTCCTTTCCTAAAGCCACTAGCTCCAGAGCCTGCATCAACAATAAGTGAAAGAGTTGCCAGAAGGACCAGCATGAATTACCCAGGCCCGCCAAGGCCTCTGACTTGCCTGTAGCCACTTAGGGAAAAGCTCAAGGTGCTGCTGAAATGAGAACACCCAGTCTGGGTATAGTGCCAGTCGCAGAAACAGCTGCAAGGAATGGGTATTTAGAAACTGTGAGGCAAGCTATACATATTGTACTGTTCAGTTTTGTYTGGTTTCCTTTAAAGCACTCTCTGTAAAAGGATATGGCAAGAAGAAACTAATGAGGGGAAGAAGATCAGAGGGAAAGAGAGTCTTTCAAAGGAGGAGAGGATGAATGATAGGCAGCTTGGTCAGTAATGAGTGGTCCACAGCACAGGTCTCCAAGTTTGTTTTTTTTTCCACAACCATTAAAGCCAATGGTTCCTGTGCTCTGCTGGGCAAGTATCACTTTGAAGTGGTTGATGTATTTCCAGGGGTATCTTACTATATTTTGGGCTTTGTTGGGCTGGATAGATGAAAGCCATTTTTACAATTCAAGTGCCAAAGGATTTGTTGAAACAAGGAAGACAAGCATTTTTCAAAGGCATTTATTTGTACAACGGTTAATCAGTTTGTGGATCTTCAAGATAGCATTATGACAACAAACTTAAAAGAATTAAAAATCATGAGACAATGTTATTGATAAGTATACCACCTGCCATTAGCAGAACATCTGCAATGACACTAGCAAGCACAAACAATCTCCACTTCAGTGAGCTCAGGTAGACTTGGACAGAACATTATTTCTTCTCCTCCAGAAGAGGCTAAGACGTTATAAAAATTATTCTGTCCCAAACCAGGACAAAAGTTCAAAATCTCAAAAATATATACAAATCTGAATGATTAATTCAGAGTAGCTTAAAGGAGAAATTTCAGTTGAGGCACTCTGGAAAGTTTTTTTTTTTTTTTTAATTTGACCCCAACAATTATAATTATGATTATGCACTGAAGCATATTAGCAGAAGTGCATCTTCCCTTCAGATGGTGGAGAGCTTTAATGGGACTATACTAAATAACATGGAAGATGTTACATGGACTGTACTTAGCTAAACAAAAATTCTGATTTCAGTGTGTGCCCTGGCAGGTCAATCATCTAAGAAGAGGATTTTGAAACTCAGCTTACACCAAAATATTTGAGATGCTTGGAGTGGGATGCATCTCCTTAACATGAGTTGTGTACAACAGTTTCCATCAGAGTTACCTGTCTAGACCTCACTAACCTCTGCAGAGATAAGCCTCTCTTAAGGGCAATGCATCTGACCTACCTAGATGAGTTGCACCCTCAAACTTTCTGTTCCTGTCCTTTGACATGAGAGGGGCTACACTACTTGTCCATATGCAGATGTCACCTTCATAGGTGTCTCTCCTGTCCTTGTTTGCAGCACACAAGCAATTAGCTGTAGTTTGTCAACCACCACCCAAAGATCCTGAAAGTCAAATGATATGTTTCAAATCAACAGAACATTTTAAATGGAAAATCCAACTTTTAAATTTCAAAAATATCAAAAAAAATTGAAAATGTCCTTCAATGCTTCTGAGAAAATGTAAAAGATCACAATCTACACACCTCCTCCCCACCCTGCAAATACTGCTGCCTTCTCCCATCCAGCCTTGGATCCCTCCAGGACTCCCACTGTTGCCTTTCTCCGTTCCCAGCCCTGGGCAGAGCCTGCCACCTCCCTCCTTGCCCCTACCCCTTGGTTACTCCTTGCCCCCCCAACCCATCTCAGATGTCTTCTTTTTACCCCATCCTCTGCCTTCTGCAGTTACCCCTCCTCCCCTGAGGACTCAACCATTACTTTGGGGCACACTCCTATTTTGTCCCTCAGGGGTGAACCACCTCCTGCAACCCACTCCCATGCTTGAAAGCAGCTAGCACTGTCCAACCCCAGGATGGGTTACTGGACACACTGGACTGCTTGTCTGACTCATTGTGCCTGTGTGTATTGTTCTTTGTAAAGGAACTGGGCCTTGAGACCCAGTCCTTATATGGGACCCAAACAGGATACTGAAGAACAACAACAACAACAACAAAAGGATATTTTAATGTGAAAACCACAAAGAAGAAGAAAAGAACTCTTCATTTAGGGTGAAGTCTTGGATCTGTTGAAATCAGGAGGTATTTTGCCATTGTATTCTGTGGGGCAGGGCTAAGCATGTCAGATTTGTTCTGTTTTAACTCTGTTTTCTTGGAATTTTGCTTTTCAGTCAAGCCTAGATTCCAGGTGTAAACTTTGAAAATTAGATCTGAATGGAAGACTGGAGTATGATCAAAGTGGCTATGCTTCAGGGGACTGTGTTTGCAGTAACCCAGGGTGGCAAGAGTTAAAGAGGCGGAAGGAATCCCTTGATCTTGTAGAGTTTCTGTTTTACCTCTGACAGGGAGAGTGCCACTTGTTCTTTTTTAGTAAAATGCTCTCAAAGGTAAGCTAGCCTTTCCTTATGGAGCGCACGTCTTCCTCCCCCACATTCTCCCTAACCCTAGTCAAACTGGAAGAACTGGATACCTTCCCAAGATACACCCCAACTTTTAAAGCACTGTACTGCTGACATGGACTAATTCACAGCTCAACTTAGCTCCACTGAGTACAATGACACAAACTCTCATTGACTCCCACGAGTATGGACATTATGAGCTTCCTGTCCGAATTGCCACACAAACCTTAAAGGCATAATGTGTGCTGCTGACAGTAGCTGGAAAGGCCAAAGCAGAAGTTGCTCTTTGGAGGAGGAGTCAGCAGCAGAATTCATTGCAGAATTTCCTCCATTCCCTGACAACGGGCTTGTGTGGTCACTGCTGGAAAATAATCTGGTGTATCGTGCTCATTTTCCACCAGCATCACAAGTGTTTTAGGACATGTTCTCAGAAGATGACAGGGGTCTGGAAATTATTGTAGCAGCAGGATTGGAAGAATGGGTAGCAGGAAAGATCTCTTGGCTAAAAGGGTGAGCCGGGAGAGTGTTCAGTGGGCCGGGGAGGTAGAAGGATGGATAGATATATTAGTGGCTGAGAAAGCAAAAGGGGGACCGAGGGGTGGCAGGATGCAGGCACTGCTTCTAATATGGGATTGGTGCCCTTGACTGGGAGAAGACAGTCAGTCTCAGTGGACGTAGGAACCAACCGGCTCAGATTTAATTAGGGTGCTTGGGGAGCAAAGAAGAGCTGCTCCACAGCATCAGCCTCTCTCTTTCTAGATGAGAGTAGCTGAGGCAGAGCAGATCCCCATGGGTGCCAAAAGGTGAAGACCATCAGGGCCCTGTCAGTGAGGCCAAACCAGGGACACCATAAGGAATGTGTGCACTTGCAACAGAGAGCRGGAAAGCAGAACAGCCCTGGAAGCAGGCCCATGTCTCCATACCTCTCTCCTCTCTGCTCGAGTTTGATCAGCGATATTTCTGTGCAGACACAGTTCATAGGCACTGGTGAGAACCCTGCTTTGCCCTCATACTTGGACAACCTTGTCTCCTGCGCTCCAAACTCCCCGAGGACAGGACTGCAGCACCAAGATTTATGAGGCCCTGCACAGGATTTGGCCTCTGGACAGTTGAATATAAAAGAGCAATATTTGATCACACAGCTTTGGTATTAACTTACTCAAGTGAAAAGAAATTGGGTCATCTTTTGAGGAGAATAGGATCTGTGCGTAAATAATAGCTCTGAAAATTCAATTTATTTTTTTTAGCTTTCGTTATATTTGATCTGTGATAGTTGAGAGCCCAGACTGACCTTTAAAATGAACAGGTTGCAGGTTTAAAACAAACAAGTGGATGAACTTTTTCACCCAACACATAATTAAATTGGGGAACTCAGTGGCATGGGATGTTGTAGGGGCCAGAAGCTCAGACAAGTTCACAGAGGATAGATCCACTGGTAGCTACTGAATATAATGGTCTGGATGTAACTTCCTGGTCAGGAAGATCTCAGACTGCCAACTGTAAGAAGATTTCTCTTTCCTTAAACTCCTGTTACTGACCAGTCTGAGCCAGGATTGAGCTGGGTGGACTTTCGCTCTGGCTGCAAAAGGCTGCACATCCTTGTGCAGCCTCTCTCTAGTGAACATAAAGCTGCTTTTTTCCAGTGTACCTTACATCGTAGAACCACACTTCCAGGTCAGACGTTGTTTGCTTGTTCTGGAGGGGTATTTGTTTGCTTGGTTTTTGGTTGGTTTTATTTTGAAAAATGATGYGGTTAAACAAAAAAAGCAGCAGGCTGGACTCCTGCATTATTCATCAGAGTTAGGCAATCCCAAACAAAAGCCAGGTTGGCATTAGTGGGAGTTTCGTGTGTTACTCGTTCCTCAAGGAGATCTGCTGCAACAGCATTAATTGGTAGCCTCATCACCAACAGTCAAATTCTCTGTCTCGGTATCTGACTTTCCCAGGGTATGGCAACACGGAAGTCACTCTTAGCCGCTGTAGCGAGCACCCAGTAGGTGCCACATCCATCCCCCCAGGGGTTCCCAGGGGGATAAAGGAAGTAGGAAACCAGCTAACCAATACATGACCTGAAAGACTGGACAGATTGCAAGAAAACGGAGAAGAAGATGAGATGGATGAGTGATATTTGAATAGGAAAGTGGACACATTAGGTTGGACTTTTTCTTCACATRCTGTGGTATATAGCAAGACTTGCAGGGACATACAGTGACAAGAGATAGCCCAGTAGAGTATAGATGGAGCCAACAGAGATATACGCAGTTACTCCTGCTGGCGCGGTGATGTGTGAGGCATGCAAGGGCTGACTCATCATAATGCTACTTTGGTGGATCCCCATTGTTGTCAGGGGAGCAACATCAGCATAAAACATGGAATCACACAGCAGTGATTTCAAGAGCCGCAGGAGCTGTGTTTTCATTACAGTTGGCCTCTGCTTGCCATGGTCTTTGCTATGAAGTACAAATAAAATTACAGCATGAACTGAACTTTCAAACTCAGGAGGTTCAAGTGGGTTCAAAATTAGGACCTTCTATACTTAATTAAAAATGAAAGGCTCTTTACAGCATTAAGCTACCCTTTGATACAGTTAAAATTGCAAGAGGGAAACAAGCTAGAATCTTAGCTTGGGTTTAGCAATGTAGTTGTTTCACCTCAGTGAAACACAAGTTGCTTATAAAGTTAATGTTTACAGTAGTAATAAAGAGCCCTCACACAGAACAAGAAAATCCCTTTTACCTGTGGGAAGAATTGGTAACAGGATGCCTGAATTAAAATCCTTAGTTCAGCAGGGCATACTGAAATGAGTTATTTTGTGCTGCTTTCTGTTGATTTAAAATGAGATGACACAGAGACAGATTAGCTAAAACCACAGACATTATAAATTGCAATTTGGCCTCAAAAGCTGAAAGCTTTGATCTGTGACTCAGTTGGGGCCAAACTGAAAGGTATTTGAAGGGGCAAAACATGTACAAGGGAAAAGAAATTGGACATAAATATTTTCTCAAATTGTAGTAGCCAACCTGAATAGGTCTTCAGCATTATTTTCATCCTCGTTTAATCATGTCCATCAGGAAAGACGCATAGCAGCAACTGCACATGGAGTTTCTTGTACAACAAAACAGGACAGTCTCTAATATGTTCATTRATCACAGTTCTAGAGAGCATTTATTCTTTGCCTGGCCACTTTTTGGCCTGTATTTGTTCTAGCCTTTCTGTGAGAAGTGTGGTAGGAGATTTTGGAGCTGATATGTAAGCAATTGGTTTGATTTATTTTTTTAAATAGGATCAGAAAAAAATGGGATTTGGCAGCTTTTAAAGTCAGTATGGGTTAAGAATATGCTTAAAGTTAAGCACACAAATCAGTGTTTGCTGAAGCAGGAACAAAATTGTCCTGCTCTTTAAAAGAAAAAGGTTCTCCACCTCCTTCTCCCCTCTGCCTTCTCCCTCCTTTGGAAACATTTCTGTCTCAGCAAGCCTTTCCTACTTTACCCAGTGGACTGTGATGCAAAAACATGGTTGGTTCACTTTCTCAGCAATGTGTGCCTTTCTCACTGTTCTTTAAGCAGTTTGGCCATCTCCTGCAGTCACTTGCAACATTTATCTTTCAAAATAACTTTTTATTTTCACCTTGCAAGCACTCCTCCTTTGTACTCCTGAATGCCTTGACAAGTGTTTCATAATTCTTACTTTCACCAGTGTGAAAGGGTGAGTCACATGGGGGAAGTGTTCCTGCTAGGGACCAAGTGTGACCATCCCCAAAAGCTGGGCTGAAGCATGGAGGCAGCCTTGGGGCAGCTGGAAATCCACCCAGGCAACAGTCTCGGGTTCTGGAGCAGGAGCCATGCTGAAGGACACCCTGGGTCTTTCATGTCTGCCTGGGTAAGCCAGCTTGAGGCCTCTCTACTTTGGACGGTGTCTGAAGGGAGCATTTGTGGAGCACAGCAGAGAAAAGCCATCAGATTGGTTTCATTGGGAGTTTGGCATAGGTAGCTTCAAGTCAGAGGATTTTTCTAGTTCCCCATATGTAAACAAAACACATCTCTGTAATCCTTCTCTAGTTGACCTCATTACTGCCTCGCAAGCATTAGCAAACTGTGTTAACCACTCTTCCAGCTTCATCAGCGTTTTCCTTTTCTTCCTTTCCTTCACTCCCGTTTCTTTTATTGGCTGTAAGGTTGTACCTGCTTTTGTTTGCACCAGCTTTCGGAGGTTTACCAGCATATTTGGTGTGCCCAGTGCTGTGTGTCTATTCTTCGTCCCAACAAACGTCCTCTCAGGTGAGAAGGGAGCCTGGGAACCGCCAGSATTACCCTTGGCTGAAGGCAGGAGTCTTTGTGCTGCCTGGCGGCAGCATTTGACAATCCAGAGATCTCATCCCCTGTCTGCCTTGGCCCTGATTCTCCACGTACTGTAAGTCACTTGGTTGTTCTGCCTCAGCTTCCCTTGGGCAAAAGGAAAGTAGTCACATTTCCCAGGATAATTTCACTGTTTAATTAGATAGCAGCCCTTGTTTTGTTCTTCTTTTTTTAATTGCTCAATTGAATGCTCCTACTGAAGACAGACCTATCTCCAAAGCAGGACAAGCAAGATTTAATCCAGTATTTCCACAGATCCCCAGTAGGGAATGTTACTAAAGTGTTTGGATGGAAGAGCAAAGATGACTTACTTTCAAAATACCTGAATTTTGAGAGGTTGATAACTCAAATTTAGATACTGATTCAGCATATTACTGAACCAAATGCCCCTCTTTTGTGTGTAATTCCACTCTTACCACTCATGTGCTTAAAATTAAGCATATGCTTAAATACTTTGCCAGATGAGGTCTTTAGAGCTCCATTAGTGCTGTATGTTTTTGCTCTAAATTCACTGTAATTGTTTGTCATTGAATAGATGCTCACTGAGTAAGATATAAAAAGAGCATGGGAACAAAGGGGCCCTCAATCTGAGACTTTGATCCACATATTATTCAAATACATAATGACTGCTTTGATTTATGGATTTATAATTCTATTGAGGCATTCCGGAGATTACCCAAAACATTCCATCTCGAGTCTATGCTGGAGGGTGTTACCAGGCCCCTGCCTGGAATCAGAGGGATAAAATTTAGTTGCTTGTTTGCTACTGAGATTACATCACAGATTGCAGGATAAGAGCAAGCTGCATGGCAATGCACTCAATTATATTTGGTGCTAATTGCAAAGGCTTTTTTCTTCTGTGACCTAAGAAAAGCCTTTAAAAGTACAGACTCTATTCTACCCACAGTATATAGAATTTTGGCAGTATAACAAGACAGCAGACTACATAGTGGGTGTGTTGAAAGAAGGAGCAGATGGTAGATTGCTAGCACAAGGATTTAGCAATGCATTTAGAAAACAGATTATTTTGGAAGATGAGAAATTATGAAGTACGATTATTCCCCTCCCCCCCTACTCCTACTCCCCTCCCCAAACATATCCCTACAAAATGTTCATTTGGCCATGCACCATAAGAATGACTCAGCTCCGATATTCAATAAGACTTTTGCAAGAATTCAAATAAGTGGCAGCTATGATGAAAAATCCCCTCCTTTTCATTTGCATCAGTACCAGTTTGGTTTTTAAATGTGTTTCACCTTACACATTAGACCCACCCTATTCCTAACAGGGAGGATTAATAGTAAAGAGACCTGACCTGTAAGAAGGACCATTCCCAGACAGTGGTGACTCAGGGACCAGCTCAGAAACTGCTGTTGCTGTTGTCTGCTCCCCAATTATCATCACTCTTGTGGGTAAGGGTGAGTCTCAGGCAGTGGGAACTTAGGTCTAGGATGACTTACCTTCATGGCTGTAAAATTTCTTTCCCCCCATTCACAGCACTGTTTATATTGAGAGATTTAGGCATGGGATAGATAGTGATGGTTACAGGTACTTCTGCTGTGTGAGCAGCCAGCAAGAATAAGACCTCACAAAGTGATGAATCTCCTAGTATGACCTGTCTGGTCTGGGATTGAAAGAGCGACATCAGAAATGGGGGCAGCCGGTACTGGTAGACCCTAGGGAGACTTCTACTTATACAAGGAGTCTTCTCTTTCTGGAAAGGTGGTCTTATAGCAGAGAGAAGATAGATGAAGGGTTTGTACTGTGAAGGGGTGAAAGCCCCAGCAATATGAAAAAAAAAAAAAAAAAAGCAGTTCTGGATTTCTCCCCATTGCTAAGACTCTGGAAGCAGGACTTACAGGCTAGCTGGAGATCAACTTGGAGAACGACTGCTAATGTTTCTCTCCACTTGGTCATAGTGATAAAGGGGGACTTAAGAAGGACATAAGGGGAAATTGTAGAACTGTGTCTGAAAAGCCCTTCAATGTGTGACAAGGAGTGGGAGCTGAGCAGGAAATATGAGTGTTTTTCTAGTATGGTGTTAGGAGGTCACTATTAGGAACCCCTTCCTTGCTGTGGTAGCTGTCTCTTCAGTGGCCACTGTCATCACTGCAGTAACAGGGACCCAATACCAGTATTAGCATGGAAGTCTGGTGTTTTCACTCTCTTTGGTATTTTGAAATTAGGTAATGACAAACAGTAGAGACAATATAGACTGTGGACAAGAGTTTAATTCTGGTTGTTTACAGTTCATCTTCTCAGGAAGTCACATTGTTGGGACACAAGAGGTGAGATTCACCTAGAGACGTGTGATCACTTTGGATGTTTCAATTCATGCCTTCCTAAATGAGATGTCTAAAATAAATCAGATGCACCGTATTCTAAAAGTGCCTATTTCTTTCCAAGGACTATAAAAAAAGTCCAGAGCAATCAGCTCAGATATAGATTATTACTCTGTAGACATCTAAGTTGGATGAGATAAATGACACCCAAAGATCCTAGTTAACTGCAAGAAATGTTCTGCTGGCAGGAAAATCAGCCACCTGCAATCTAAAAATAGTGTGTTACCTATACATGACAATAATATTCAACACAGCTGTCATTTAATAGTACACCATGACTTAAAGGTCATTATAGAGAAGAGGAAGCTGTACTGATCACAGGGAGGACATTCTCTCTGGAGAAGAGAGAAAGTGTCTACTTCAACATGAAATGACACTGGGTTTAGTGTATCATTTGCCCAGATGCACCATCAGATCATTTCATATCACTTCAGAAGTTAACTGAATTCCTCAGTACCGTGACACTGGCAATGGTCATTCCTGGTAATGTCAGCCTGCCTGTAGATGGAACTTAGGAGGCAGCTGAGAATTTTCTGGTCATCAAAGCAACTATGTCTCAATGATTACAAATGGCTGAGCATTCAGATCTCTTTTTGGGGTTGGGAGTGGAGTACAGGAAACGAGATCTTAGATCATGCATCAACCACTACCTCTGTTCTTTGGAGCTGAGGCACATCYCTTCAGAAACCACCTATTTTCCATTCATACTAAGGCTGTTTCCTTTTCAGTCTACAGAATCATGGGCAGAGGTTTGTTCTGATTTTAGATAAACTGGTAAGTCTGGATGGTCTTGATCTCGCAGCAAAGCCATATGCCATAATCATAAAGGAACTGTTTTTTTGCAGGTAAGGYTGATCTGGCAGCACAACATATTCATAAGGCAACAAAGGCCTCATCTTCTCTAGAAGAGTGCTAACTGGAGGAGCTCCTCAGATATTGAACTCCCTTCCACAGACTTTATCTTGCATCTCTGTCCTCTGTGGTGGATGAAAGTCAGTAGAGAAGTATCAGGTCCTGACTCAGAGACAGTCATCACTGCTTTTGAGGAAGGTGAACTAACTTTGCTTTGAAGGAATCAATAAGATGTTTTTTGCTCAAGAAGTCATTACTGAATATTGTCAATCCTGGTCACTGTTGGCTACAGCATTTTTCTTTTGGGGATCAGATGTGGACAGGTTGTRAAGAGGCAGCTCTCTCAGGAGCCAAATGCCTTTGGTCTCCTTCGCCCTCCTCAGTCTCACTATAGCCCCATCTAAGATGAAGAGTTGGCTTAAAAACCTCCTTTTGGAGACTGGCAATCATCAGGTACATACTGCTGTTAGGATGATTGCATTTTGGAAGCTTTCCAAATTAACATTTTTTCCCCTGGAAATGCTGATCTGTCACAAAGAAAACATATTTTGGGAATGGGATGATTTTGACAATATTCTGATAGAAACCAGGCAAGCTTTCAGTGGAACACCACTTGCCAGGTAGGTTTCCAAACCCTCCTAGTTTCTTGTCAGCTCATCCACACAACCCCTGGCAGCCCAGCTAATTCCCAGGCATATGGCTCATCAGAACAGCAAGTTCTCAGAACTTCCAGCTACTACATGGAAAGAGCCTGGCAAAGGTGAATGATCTCAGGGTTGCAGTGCTAAGACACCCATCCTCCCTGAGTCTCCTCTCTGGAAACTCTCTGCAAGTCTTGGGAATGCTTGTAAATGGTTGACACAAGATATCATCTCAAAGTTTTCTCAAATGACTTCTGGAACTTTGCCATTTCAAAGTTTCACGTGCTTTTGGAATAAATTTTTTTTTTTTTTTTTTTTGTCTTGGCTGTGGAACTGAGTATGGAAAATACTGCAGATCTTTTTGCTCAAACTACCAATTATCTCTGACACTATTTATCAGGAGGCACTGATAAATTGCCTGCAAATGCTCCTGGGTGTGCATGTGACCTATCCTCAGTAGCTTCATTCTTTATCCCTGGGAGATCTCCACAAATGGTCACACTCCCCACTCATCTTCAYGAAGGACTCTCAACTGTGGGGTACCACAAGGTGTTACTTCTGCCAACATCTCTTGTTCCCCATGGCCTCACTGTTCTCATGGAGAGGCTATTTAGCCAGATGCAGTTATCTTTTTCATTAGGCCTATGACAGTCAAATACAGGTCTCTGTTTCTTCTGAACCGGAGGACACAGGTCAGCTTTAGCAAGCACCGCCAAGGACAAGCCAAAGGAAACTCCAAGCAAGTGAGATGAGGCTGATCATGGCAGCCTGGAGACATGGTGGAAGCAACGTTAGCTCTTTGGACTCTAGGATTACATGTTCCCTTAGTTCAGGGAAAATTTGCAATTTAGATTTTAGACTCCCTGCTTGTTCCTTGAAGGTTTTATTACGGCAGTGACACAGTCAGCTTTACAGTGCCTGTATCTGCCTAACAGGTTGTGAAAAGGACCAGCCTATCTTTTCCATACTTTTTTCACCTTATGATCAGGTGGCTGTAATACCCCAGGCCTTTCCATGTAATGCTGCATTTAAAGCCACACAAGAGCCTGGCTCTGATGCAGAACAGCATCTCACTAACTGAGTTCATGAAATCAACTGGTCTTTAGTGGAATTTAAGTGTTGGGTAGATCTTCTAAAGCTCCAAACTTCCTGGGGCTGGCCTATGTGAGAAACACTCTTCTTGGGTCACGGACAAAGATGTGGTCAGTCCTGATGCCAGGAAAAGGTGAGAACATGACTCTTCTCCCTTGCCCCAAACAACCCTATTTTTGGTGACTTTCCAGGCAAGGTTGCTGGTGAAGGTCTATATGGAAGGCAGAGGGCATGATGTTCAGAGCTCAATTGATGCTTAAGGTGTTTGTGGGAGGTCCACTCCCTTCCCCATCAGTTTGTAACTCCAGCAGCACCTTCAGAGCCCAGTGCCCACGAAGTCATGCTTTCCAGGCTCCCAAAGCACTCCCTTCCTCGGCAATACAAGCAGAGGGGTCTCACTGACRGCCTCTTCCGCTTCCTGCAGCAACGCTCCCAGCACTGCGGAGGCTTCACTTAACTGCATTTACTTTTGTGGTTCACCATGTTAGAGCTTCTGGAGCCTGCATTGTCCTTATCTGAACGCTAAGAAATACACTTGTCCTAAGATAAATCAGCAAAGTTCATATGTACCAGATCCCTGGGAGGGAGTGGGGGACTGGGAAAGAGGCCTGCGGGTGGGTGTTTTCAGTGATTCCTACGTGCATGTCTCTGCCTCATTGGTCTGGACTGCACAGAAAAAAGTGTTTCTGCCATTCCAAGGCCCAGAAAAGAAATAAAAGAGAACCCAAATTTTACTATTTAAAAAAAAAATCTGATGACATTTAAGCCAATCTGGGCTTTTTGTGCTGGGGCGGGAGATGGGGTCTTGGGGCTTTCCTATGTGTGAGATGGRCAAACCTGAATGCTGACATCTCAGAGACCTGCTGCCTTCCCTTGGAGCTCACGTTACAGCACTGAGCACGGCCAAGGGAGCAGCCGGGAGCCTTTCACTGCTACAAGACTGAACTGGCAGTGGACTGCAAGCACTTGGTTCATTGTTTAAATAAAAAACTTGAAAGGCTCCATGACTGGGAGGAGAAATGCAACAGAAGCAGTATGAGGAGCTGGCTGAAGGGCTGGAGACAGGCTGCAAGCTGGGTTTTAGCAGCCGAAATCTATTAAATGGGCAGCTCAATCAATAGCCCTTTTAATGGGAGGTAAAGATTTATCCTTTGTCTTTCCCTGTGTGGCTTATTCCTGTCCCTGCTCCCCTGTATCCCAGATGTGCTGGCTGGCCAGCGGGAGGGAGGGAGTCTCTGCTATTTAAAGCTGCTATTTAAACCTATTTCAGACCTCCCATAAGACCTACTGTTCTGACTGTCTGTCTTGCTTTTTTTCCCCCACATTTCCTGCCCATCGGTCCTGTTGCCCAGTATCCTGCCATGTTGTTCTTCTAATTCCCAGTGAGGTGTTTTTACAACTCACACCACTGCAACATCTCAGCTTGTCACAGCCTGAGATATGTTTATCTTGACCATTCCTGGAGGGACGTACCCTCCCCTTTTCGCATGGGGAAACTGAGGCACAGCACAGGTAAGAAAAGTTGCATTTCCCTAGTTACAGTCAGAGTAGTACAACATGGTAAAAAGTCACACAATTAAACAAAAGTATCAGATACAAAATTTTGATCAGAATTAAATGAAAGAGAGATGTTATTCTGATTTATACCCAGCGCCTAGAAGGTCACTGTCCTGGTTCCCACAGTGGGCAATGCTGGAACTTCCCAAGATGGGCCCAGAAACACTTCAGTAAGCAGATGTGGAAGCAGATGTGGTCTCTAGTAATTACAGATTAGCTTCAGCCCAGTCATGTCACTTCAGAGATGTTCTATCATCATTTTGCAAGCAGAAAGCCTGTGACAAAGCCTCAGTCTCAAAAGACCTGCCTTAAGCAGCGGCCCATCCTCTGTCTATTTAAGCCATAAAACTCTTRGGTGCAGACCAGTGCATCAATCTGGGTTTGCGCAGCCCCCATAGAAGCGTGCAGTGCTCTAGACATTATTTTTAATCCCAGTCATGAAAATAGTCCATGCAGGCAGACAGGCACAGCTTTGTATTGTTTGGAGCTGGTTCCACTGGGGAACTTTTGAATTCAGATTGCCCAACTCTAGCTCTGCAGGGCTAGATGCCAAGGTATTTGGGCACAAAACGGTCAAGTGAGGTTTCATTCTTTTTTTGTAGGCAGACAATATTTTTATGCCCTGTCATGGCTGGGAAATCAAAACAGCAATTAGGTTGCATCAGCAGATGTGCTTGCTTTTAGTGACTATTGGTCTTAACAGCATACAAGCTATATTCTGTTTTGGACAAAGATCTTTTCATTTCCAAATATAACTTGGACCTTGAAAGTGCTTAGTCAACCATCTGAAAAGCTGAGCAGGGGGTGGCATTCTCTTTCAGCCCTGCATGCATCTCTCAGCCCAGAAAACTGCAGATGTTTATCTTTAGCACTTCTGTAAGGTGGGCAGAAAATGGAGACCTTGCATCTACTTCATTAAGCCAGACTGAGAACAGCCTGTACAGTCACTCAAAGTCCTACAGAAAAGAACAACAGAGCAGATTTTGTTTTCACATGGGCACAAAACCAGCTTAGTTTCACCAGGTTTACCACACTCCAAGGAGCCACGGATGGCACAGCTCCTCTTCAGTATCCTCTTTCCCCTCATGTGAGCAGGCTAAAACTGAAGCACCTGGTCGGAGCTAGTCATATAGTGTCCCTCTGTAATCAGAGAGGAGAGATGAGCCTTGCAGTCAGTAATCTGTCATTAGTCCTCTAAAGTCAACGGAGAGAAACGGTGACTCATCTGATCCTGAGTGTCTTTAACAGATGAGACAAACCGTCTGCTGAAGGTCCCCATCCCTGAAGGTGAGTGGAGAAGATGAGCAGCTGAAACTAGGCACCTAGCTGTTAGGTGACCAAAGCTAGTGACACGAATCCCACCCTCTACCTACACATAACATCTGCAGCCATAAACTCCTGAACGTCCAGCACTCACAAATCCACCTAGCATCAGCAAAACGCCACTTCTGAAAGTCAGGTCTCAGCCATGCCTCCAAGTCCATAGGAATTTTTGCATGTTAGAGCAACTATGGGATTAGGTACAGTAATACATCCAAATTCCACTCAAATTAGCTGAGACACAGCATAAGTGTTGTTTTTCTCACTAGGTAGGTCTCCTACCTTCTCGCAGAGCCAGGAGAGAGATTAGTTTTCTGCTGGCAGCTCACTGTTGGCGCAGACACGTGCCAATCCTGGCGTGCAGGGAAGGCAGCAACATCCATGCAGCAGCACGGGTAGCCTTGATTACAGTACACTACYCTGAAAACACCCTGGAAAGGAACAGTGCAGGGAAGGCTCAAGGGTTGAACACCTAAGAAAATGAGGCCCCATTTTCAGCTGAGCCTCTTTGGTATCAATAGAATATTAATAGAGTTTAATAGAATATCACATATCACTATAGCACAACCTGGCCTGTCTCCAGGCTGACTGCAAGGTGAAAAGCTTCATCTCTCCATGTCAGGTGGGTTCATTTTATTTTACAAACTAGTGTTTCTAATAATGTTTGAAATTAAAACCAAGCCCTTTTTTTTCCATATTGCTTCCATTACATTCATTTTGCTCTTTTTTATTTCTCTCTTTTCTGGCATGCACATGTCAATACGTTCTTATGACGATCAGCTTGCAGGAACTGAATCATTTACTGGACACTACTAGAACATTGGCACACGTAGGGTCTGAACCAAAGCAAGTGAAGGTCACCTGAAAGTTTTCTACTGACTTCAAAAGAATGACCTATATTCTGTAAATGTAAGGAAAAAACAACAAAAAAAAGAAAAGCAGATTCTGGGCCTCGCAGCTTTGGCTCTGGCCCATCAGTCAGTCACTGCATGTCATGGTAGCTGAAGCATCAGCTATGTTGTGAACATGGGACAAGCTGGAGAAAGGGTTCAAGAGTGCTGGAAGTGCAGGGACTTTTCTACAGGAAGTTATGAGGAGCGTGAGTTATGGTTTATGGAGTGATTCTGACAGAGCAACACTGCACTGAAAGCCCAAAGAGTCCCTGGAGCTTTGTCTCCAATGTATCCCTTGTGGGGAAATTTCATTAGATGCAATTTAAGAGATATCAAGCTCTTTCCTAACATCATTTGTCTGCATAAATAATTACTACCATTGACAAAGGGATGTTCTGGGATCCCAAAAGGATGGGAACTAGCATTAAAAGCTGGAAATGGGTGGACAGATTTGAGACCCTCTGAAACAAAGCAGTGTTGTGTTTTCCACATGAGCTGTGTGGAGCTTCGTTTCAGTGCCTGGGAATGGCGGGTGCTGGAAAACTCCCATGAAGTGCAGAGTCCTGGCTTCCCTCCGCTTCTTCCTGAGCTGAGGGCAATTAGGCTGGGCTCAGAGAGCAGGCTGATTATCTTTGACTCCTTATTGAGGATTTCAGTTGTAGTCTCTTTTAGATACACAAAAGTTTTGGACTCATTGCTACTCATCCCAGGTTCATGTGCTATGTGTTTCTATCACTTGGTGTGTGTGGTGTTGTGCGTGTGTGCACGTGCATGTGTGAGTTTCCTCCTCAGCACAGCGGAGATCTCCATCTGTTAAAACCCGTACGGACCATCTCCACTTTACCAGCCTGTATATCCTCCTTGCTGAAGCAGGGCCACCAAGGCATTAAGTGGCTACCAAAATACTCTGCACTGAAGTGCGGGTCCTGCATTCTCCTGTCTGTTCCAGAAGAAGGCTCTCATCAATACCAAGACCCGGGTTATCCTCCTGAGCTGGATCCTGGTCTGGTGAGTGGCTAACAACGGTGGCCTCAAGTATCTGTATTTACTGAGCTAAAGAGTAAAGAACTGATCTGCGCAGAGTCCTAGGGAAACTCAACAGTTTCTCCCACGATGCACAGAGCAGGGCATCAGGACATGCGAGGAAACCTCCAGGAGCCCTGGGACATCCCTGGGAAGGCTGACTGCAGTACTAGGGCTGGCACGGCCATGCGAACGGGACAAACCCACAGTACTGCTGCGTATACTCACATCAAGCCTAGCTGGGGAACCCAAGGGTCAGGCCCAGACAGAAGTAACCTCTGAAATATAGATATATCCTAAAACTTGGTCTCAATCTATATAACCTATGCACTTAAATTATGCACCCTTCACTCTCTGGGTTGTCAGTGGACAATTTTAGGAGTTTCCAGTGGTGCTTCAGATGTCAAACGGGCTGAATCACCCTTTGGAAGGGCTCATCTCTGCTGCAGGGTTCACTGCAAAGGGAGTCCAGGACAGCTGTGGTCCTAACCCAGACTCCCCTGCTCCATGCATAACTTAGGTGAGCTGACTCCTGTCTAAGAGCTGTTCATGGAGGCTATGCAAACACGCACTGGACTCCTGGGAGGAATATGTTTGTTCCCTCATCACTTACCTGGTACACTGAAAATGTCAAAACGGGCCAAGGAATTCAGCACAAGAAAGACTAGGTGGACTAGGAAAAGAGATCAACTTTGTGTGCCGAGCAGAAGTTCTCGACACAGTTGCATTTTGAACAGGTGGCAAAATGAGGGCACGCACTGCAAAGGGAGAATCAGCGTGCATTTGAAAGCAAGCTTGAGCCTTTTATATTTTTTTAACTCAGTTTTGAAGTTGGTTACACTTTTTTTTCCTGTCTCATTCTTATGCGATGGACAAAGGTAGCAAGCACAGCAGGGGAAGTGCCATCCCCTCTGGGTACTTTGTGAGCCCTCGTGCATCCCCCGCTGTCCTCTGGGCTTCAGAAACTGTGAAGTGACCAGATACCTACCAGAGCAGCTCAGAGCAAAGTTCTGCCTGTTACACACGTGCAATGAGCACAGTTTTTTGAACTCCTTGGTGGATTTTTCAAATAAGGTTGATATCTAAAGATCTGTGTCAATCGCAAGAACTAAGCAGAAACACAAATAATAGGACTCCTATAATAGCGGCTGTTGTAAGAGAACTATTAGTTAATATCTCGTCTTGCATATTTGATACTATCCCTGGGTTACATGTCTCCCTTTATGTGACTACTTTGCAGCAGGATTTCCCGCGCGATGCCCTTAGCTAAAGCGCATCTCTGCCGGCAATTGATTTTTCTGCTGGCGGGGGAGAGCTCCCAGTATGACCTCAGCGCGAGTACAGGCCAACCAAGCGGTGCCCGGAGCGCGCCGCTGCAGAAAGCCCAGTGCAGAAGCTCCGTTCCCGGCCGTCCCACGCCTCCGTCTCCGCTCCAGCCTTTCGCCTCTCTCTCCGCGGCTCGTGAGCGGTGCAGGCAGGTTTGCGCAACGCTCGCCAAAACAGCGCTGCCAGCCCCACTCGGGCCTCCTGGCATTACCGACGGTCCCGTGGAGTCACTGCACACCTGGACCTTCGGTGTCTTTCCAAAGCTGCCTGTTCTGGGACGATGCGTTGAACCGATTTTTCATTTAAGGGAAAGGTACGCTGTGAGGCAAGCTTGAAAAGGCAAGCACTAGAAGCTCACACTTTCTAAGGGAAATAATAAAGCACCGAGGTGGTGTTATTTTGGGTGCGCTGACCACTATTTTTAGCACTTGGTGTTAGCAGCGTGGAAGTAATATAGAAAAAAAAACACAAATGCCATACACAGAGCAGTAAAATTAGCAGAGAGTCACAACGTGCCCACTGCACAGCCACTAGGCAAACAAACACCTCATTACCACGGTTTAACAGTATGGAAATGCAGTTAATTTGCCAGGAGTTGCACAACACGCCTGCCTATTTTGCTTTAAAAAAAAAGGGGAAAAAAGCAAGCAAGCAAGCGCGACGCCGCGGCTCGAAAGCAGCGGCGGCTTCGCCCCGCTTATGGGGCCAAGCCCGCGCCGCCGCCGCCGCCGCCGCCGCCGCGCGCGCCCCGC
>NW_020449352.1:94457-109126 GCF_003343035.1 Apteryx rowi | reverse complement strand
CGGCGCCGGAGCCCGGCTCCCACCGCGCGGCTCGGCCCCGATTGGCCCCTCGCCGCCCCCGCTGACGTCACGCTGTTGCTGGGTGGAAAAGCTGCGGGGCGCCGCGTCGCTCGTGCGGCGGGGAAGCGCGATGGCGCRGGGCGCTGCGCTGTTCGTAAATCGCCTCTTTCGCCCTGCTTCCCCCCCCCCCCAAAAAAAATTTTTTTTGAAGTGGGAAGCGCTGAAAAGCTGCGTTTGTGAATCAGTTCCCCCCCGCCCGAAATGAGAAAAGGGGCAGCTGCCTCCCGGGAGTTAAGGGGCTGTGAATGAGGAAACCTGGCCTTTTCTGGGCTTTCTTTGTCGATGCTGCCGTTGGCCATGTGATTCCTGCCTCCAAAATGGGTATAAGGAGCCATTATCCTGCTAATAGCGGTGCGCATCTTTCTTCAGCCCCCTCCACACTGCAGCGCATCGCACCGCACACCTGGGCGACGCAGGTGATGCGGGCGTCCTTGGCCAGGCGAGAGCGGAGCCCGCCGCACAGCGTGTCCTCTTACCGCCCACGCCAATGAATTGCAAAAGTGGGTTCATCCTGTCGCCCCCTCTGAGGATGGGGAGCAAAGCGACTTGCCCAAGGTCACGTCGGAAACCTGTGGCAAAGTCCAGGCTGAAGCTGGATTTCTTATGGGAGCAAGGAGAGACGAGTCACCCTTCCTGCCCTGTCTGAGTGAGAGTGACTCCCTGAGACCACAGCACTGAAAAGCTTTTTGCTACCTTAGAAATAACTTGCTCAATTCAACCGTGGTTTAAGCAAGCCAGACCGCTCACCTCAGCCACTCTGCGCT
The DNA here is from genome assembly GCF_003343035.1 of Apteryx rowi. Classification (NCBI taxonomy): domain Eukaryota; kingdom Metazoa; phylum Chordata; class Aves; order Apterygiformes; family Apterygidae; genus Apteryx; species Apteryx rowi. The sequence continues at coordinate 108,302 of NW_020449352.1, read as the reverse complement.
CGATCCCACCTGACAGTTTACGAGTTTCCCAGTTTGTCTGATGTTGGCCCTGGTGAAGGGGCCGGCAGATGCACCCGGCAGCTCCCCGCGCTGCAGCCCTGTGCTTTGCGGAGGGCACCCGCGGCACCCAGGGGGGCTTGATTTTGGCATCGGACCTCGCCGTGCTGCTGTGCCCCATACAAACTCTTAAATGCAGTAACAAGTAAAACGCTGCTCGAACCTTAACACAAAGAAAGTCAAACCCAAAACAATACATGCATTTTCCACAAGGGCAGAGACAGCAGCCATCGAATAGGGATTGCTATAGAGGCGCATAGCTCAGCTGACAGCTAGCGAAGTACTTTAGCACATGCTCAACTTGAGACAGGAGCCGAAGCTTCGTTGAACTCAAAACCATGCAGTGACACTGGGGAAGCGCGGCCCGGCGCGAAACGGCGGGCAGGACGGCGGCGCAGGGCGCCTCGCGCCGAGCAGCAGCGCGGCACAGGCTGCGGCGTGCGAGGCTCCAGGGATGCGATTCGCCGCCCGGGTCAAACCCTGCTTGTCCGAGTGGGAGGAGGGAACTGTCCCAGGCGCCAAAATGTCTGTGACTCTGCTTAGATCATACTTATGTTTTTCTGAATACAGATCTACGTAAGTAGAAAGAAACCATTCATCTCAGCTGGGAGGACTGGCAGCCTTTGGAGTCACCCTGTCCACTGATATCCGACCACCTTATTTTTTGCCCTCTCTTTGATTTCTGCCCTCCTCCCCCACCAGCGCTATTCCCATGGCATCCCCTTCATGAAATGGTCTTTTGTTCATAGGTGCCTGAAGCTTATGTGCTTCTTTGACTAACTGCTTCATTTCACACTGACACCCAAACTGCTGGTTTCGTCTTCCTGGTAGCGATTGTCTCCAATGACGTTTCAGTATCGCTGTTTCTTATCTGCGGTTTCAGAGTCCCATTTTCACCAGCCAGAAGCCAAAACCCTTGCACTGGCCTGACCTCTGCAATTACTGACTGGACGCTTGTTCCAAAACGCTTTAGCCTCTGGCCATGGGGTAGCTTTCTAGCAGGGGCCATATTGATAAGCCATATGAGACCCAGTGACAGCACTTAATTTGTTTAAAATGTCTAGCTCTTACTAAAATTTCATTCAGATTCACTGCTCTGATCTCACTTGCTGTGAAGTACAGTTTCGATTGCAGTGTCAGTTGAATACTGCCTGCGACGGAAGAGACAGCCTGTCCTCACCTCTGGAGGATCTACTTATTTTCTACTGTTTTTGCTTCTTAATCTAAAAGAAAAGGCTCTAGTCAGTCTGGAATGCAAATCTCTAGTGGAGCTTCATGGACAAGAGGCATAACAGACATGCAAAGAAAAGCATTAAATACAGCTTTTCAGGGCTATGTCATCTCCAGTGCATCTATGCAAGAGCTTATGCAAGTCTCTTAGTGCTGATTGGGATATTTCACTAGATGCATGTCACCTTTGGTTTTCATTATACCATGAACATCTGTCTAACTTCAGCCAGCACCTTTTAATAGCCCTTCAGCAAATCCCACACATCTGCTCATGCCTTCAGTGGTGYATGGAGACTGTGGCATGCATTTCTACCATCCTCTTGAAAGATGAAGAGCAAAGTGTGTTAGTACTTCCACAACAGATTGAACAGAAATAAATGCAAGCCTGCCCCATGCCTGAAATGCTGTTGCACCAAGCAGGTCCATCTTTGATTTCAGCTATCACACTTCAGACACAATGCATGGAAGCCTGCACTGGAAACCCAGGTCACGCTACTGCCACGTTGTGGGTCCAAAATGTGCTCAGGTACAAATATGAACTTTGCAGTTGAGTGAAGAACCCAAATGTCAGTGTTCAATCATAGCGCCCTTGGGAAACCTGGCACCAGAGTACCACAGTACCTTATCCCCAAACCCACAAGGAATTTTGCAGCTATCAGGGAACATATTTAAGATRAGCCACTGGCCCAGAACCATGTGGCTGGCTAAAAACTATCTATCTGCCTTCCTATGAACTCTTCCTTACTCAGCTCTTTATTCTCCTGGGGAAGGCTGAGTGTTGGCACATCTACATCATGCAATGGGTGAGAGGCCCAAGCTGCTGCCCCGGAGCTGCAAACAGGATAGCCTTGCAGCACAGTGCTCGGGGAAGCTAGCCAGCTCTGCTAATGGTACAGTCCATCAGCAGCAACCACCTGTGCTGTATGTCAGTACAAGCTCCAGAAAATGCAAGCTTGGAGTTCTGGGCACCATGCTCCAGCACAGGGCACGGACAGGCCTTGCTCCACCCACGCCAAGAAGTCTTCTCCTCTTTTGATAGCATTCCAGCTTTCAGGGATGGATGCAAGCCTGGTACGGAGGGGGAGGCAAAATCTCTAGCTTAGCTTTTCCCCTGCGCTAACCAGAGTGGCATGCTAATGAGATGGCTAACGTCCCACCGGTCCTTTCACTTCTCCTAGGAAATCCTGACTTGGTTAATCGCTTTAGCATGAACTGCAGGAAAGTGTTGATAGCAGAAGAAAATGAGATTACACTAAAACTATCACACTGCCTTTCTTGGGCAGAAGAATAAATATATTTCAGTCAGTAACTCAGATATAACTTCAGATACTCTGTGCATGATATGTTGAGCTCTTCCTATTGATCAAGAGCTCAGCAGTCACATTGGTTTTGTCTTCAATTTCAAAATTTTCCTGTTTTACTTTCTCTGCAGCTAATCAAGTGGTAGACACTGTTCTTTGATAACTCCAAAGATAGCTGCTTTTTCTGGACTTTTATTTTCACCATTCAGCACCTTTCTTGAATGGATCTCCAAGGGCTTCAGGAAGCACAAGTCTAAAAAGCTCTGAATGGCTATATTACGAAGCAGAGGGGATCTAATTCTCCAGTGCCTTATGTTTCCTTTTATAACTACATGAAGCACATGAAGACCCCCAAAGCAATTCCTTGGGTGGGAAAGGAGACACTGATTTGATAGAATTGTCTATCATGGCTGGGTTTCACAATGAAGTTGGGTGCCAGTGAGCATCGTGTCTCCAGAGAATAAATGTCTTGCAAAAGATCACACAAGAAGTTTGTGGCAGCCCCAGAAACAAAAGTCAGCTGTCCCAACCCCTGGTGCCTTGTTTTTAAGCCTGAGCCTCAGCACCAGGAGTCAGTGAAGAGACTGTGACTGATATCAGTGGGCTTTGGAAATTTATATTTTTAGCGCTGGTAAGTCTAATTGCTGCCAAGATACCCACCAAGGACAGGTGTCTTTGTAACAGCTGACCAGCAGCCCTTTCCCTTTCTGAATAATTTGTTACTTCCATTGTCCTGGTGGGCAGAAGGAAAACATGCTCAAGAATGGACATTCCTGGAATTTTTTTAGCAGACACCAACTATTTTATCCAGTAATTTTTAGATCAAACGTCAGCTTCTCTGCTTTGGGCAGACAGCTGTAGCTCTCTGAACCCAAAGACATGATTTATTCGCTTGTGCTCCTCTCTCCCACCCGTAGCCAAACAGTGTGATGATGCTTTAACAACAGCTGCACGTGGCAGCTCAAAACACAACCAGCGAAATTACCTGGCATGCTTGCAAGTCGTTCATCACGCTGACAAACAGTTACCAGCCACTTTCTTCTTCTGCCCCCCCCAGTTTAGTCATAGTGCAGACGCTGCTTACAAACCACATCCTTCTGTTGCAGTATGACTTGCACCCACCGCTTATGACACACTTGCTGATTAAATGCGTGCATGCCCTGTTTTATCGTGAGGAGAAGTCGCTGCTGAGGTTAGAAGGATCCCGGCCTGCAYAGAGGAGGCTTTGCTCAGTTGCTGAATGAGCAGCGTTGCTTGCTCAAGGCAGGAGAACTCCCTGTGCCTTTATCAAACGCTGCCCTTGTGCCACAGCGGACTTTGTGTCACTCTTTCTCCAGTGCTTTTGGCTGACGTATTACTTGGTATCACATCACTGCTGCTATACTTGAAGGGAGTCTAAATATCCTGCCAGGGAAGTAAGAGTGGGGAATTCACTTTTTGTAAACGAACTAGGAAGAAGCAAATTCTCTGCCTACCAACAAGAACATGCCTGCAAAGAGCCCTCCTGTAAACATAGATTACATATTGCAGAACGACATCAAGCATGATTACCACCAGCCATCTCTTCCAGAAACTCAATAGACATTGATATTTATATACAGACTTTAAGGTTTAGCATGCTTCAGCAGAAATGTACATTTATTAATACTGTAATACATTGGGTCTTATTGACTCTTACTGAGTCGTATTTCACTCACAGATAATTTTTTTTTTCCTGGAATGTCATGCTTGAAGTAAGTTAAACCAAGAGTGAATAATCTTTGAACAGAACAAGTAATATGCTTAAGGCTACATTCAGCAGTATTTTTCTTATTTCACTTGATCAAAGTGATTTTTAAGCAGAGGGCTACATTCTGTTCAGCAGTACATTAGCGTTAATGATATGTGACTCCAGTGATTACAGTGGAGTGGCTCTGAGTATATGTCGGCAAAAGAGAGAGCAGGAATTTGGCCCAGAATTCTTAAAATAAGAATACTAGGAATGGAGTTATGCCAGGGAAGAATTTGGTCCATGCTGCTTCTGAAATGATGGAGCCAAATAATACAAAGAAGTAAGCTGATCTGTAGTCTGTTTATAGGAAAATCCATGATTCCCAGTGATTTATGGATCCCAGTAAGAGGAAGGTTAAGTTTCAAGAGCAATATAACATAACTAAAAGAAGCTATTTCTCCATGTAAAAGGACATTTTAATAGAAATGAGGACAAATAAAATTCTTAAGACATGACCTTGTTGTGGAAATACCATCCTTTWATATTTTCCATTTCAGAACATGCTCTTGTATTGTACAAAGGTATTGCTTTGTGTTTAAAACAAACATTTCTTTGCTTCTCCTGTCCAGCATTCTCATGAATCTTTACCCAATATAAATGCTTCCACAGTGACAGTAAATGGTTCTGTGTGTCTGAGGTTCAAGTGATTTACCTGGCAGTTAGCAAAGCAAGATGCAATGACCCCTGTTACTATTCATTTATTTGCCTAAATAGAAATCGTCTCACAGTTTGCAGATCTCGGACTCCACTGTTGAAACTTGTACCGTTAGAGCTTCACCAGTGGAGCAAGGTGGGTTGTTTACCTTCCTTTTTTTCCTTCCCGGCTGACCTTTTCTTTCCTCTCTCCCAACATTGTAAGTAGAGCTCATGTCTACTGCAAAACTGGGCTGAAATAGGTCAGACAGTCTTCAAAGGAAAATCCACGTATAGGAATTGTGGCCATCCTGCAGCAGGCAAACACGCAGGCTAGAAGGAGATAGGAGACAAGAACTGGCTGATGTTAACCCAGGGCAGGAATCRAAGCTGCTGCTCCTTTTCTCTTGCTCCATGGTGCCAGATGGCTGTGCCTATTCTGGTTTCTTTATTTTTGTATATCACAGTAGGCACTGCCTGGCTTTGCAAACAGGGTGGGGGAGATAGAAAGCACCAGGTTAGCTGGTTTTGTGGATCCGCACAGAGTAGCCAGTGAGACACACTCCACTTCTGATTAGATCAGCCAGTTCTYTTGGAGGGGTGGTTCTTTAAGGCTGAATTTCAGAATTTGGGAAATATTCCTGGCATCCTGATAGTGTTTGATGCAATGAAAAGCATGCTATGCAAACACACCTTCAATGCTGAGCCTRTTTTGTTGGGGAATATCCCATGTGCTAACTGCCTTCAGTCACACACCTAATTGCTTTTAAGTGTGGTACCTTCTGAGAAAATCCCACTCCCACTGACACTCTGGTTTTTCAGGGTGTAACTGTCAGAAAAATAATGAAACAGGGTAAAAGCATTTTTTAATCAAAATAAGTCAAGTCCATAACAGATGCAAATCTTTCAGCACTTCAGCTCTTCTTTGTCTAGAAACAAAGAATAAAACTGTGTCATAATTCAGCATGATCTTCCAACATACTTACGTTCATATCTTGGGGGTTTCAATGGGAAATGGACCTAAACTATGTGCCATATCCCAAAAGCTGCTGASTTTTGTATTTGTTGTGAAAATAATGAAAGTCACAACATTGCCAGTGAATACAGGAAGCTAATTTCACTGATCATCTCCATCCTTAATGTGGCATCATGCCGTACCATGTGTTTCATTTGCAAAATGGGAACACACAAGTTTTGCTATATGAGAAATGTTGTTTTTTCCAGCAAGACAAAGACATTTTTGCACTTCACACTGGCCAGGCACTGAACTAAGCCAAAGCAGCTGAAGGATAGAGGCAGCAAAGTCTTTACTTCCAGTTCACTTCTCTAACTGGCAGGTAACTGAGCCAGCTCCCTCTTGCTTGCCCTTTTTTTGACTCCTTGGCTTTTGAACTCTTGGCTTCACAGGGCCCTGGCTGCCAAAGGASTGTTCAAGGTGCTTTTACCCAGCCTAACCTATAGCCTCATGGTCAGGTTACTCTACAGGGATGTGAGATTTAGCTGGGAGACAAGGGAGGTATTGAACAAGGGCCTCCCACTTTCTAGCGTTGACTGCTCGTGCAAAAGGCCAGCCAAAAAGGCAGACCCCCAACCCGTCACACTGGCTGGCACCTATGCTTCCCAGAGATGTCATTACTGCAGCTTTGACAAAGGCACCTGTGTTTTGGAGAGAGATGAACCTTCGGACACATCCTTCCCAGTGCTAGGGGTGGTGGCCTGGCAGCAGTTGTGCCGAGCCCCCAAATGCTGCCTGCTCCAAGGATATGAGCGCAGACATCAACATCTGCCTCGGGAAGTCCACCTCTAGACTTGGGCCCCTAACTTATAGGCACCACAGCACTGTGTGCCTTGCCTTTTCCCTACTTTATTTTGCAGAAATTGTTATTAAAGCATTGTACATTCAGGTGCTGTGGCCTGATGACTCTGATGGAGCTGTACCACCCTGTCCATATTGTACTTATTGCAATGCTTTTGACTGCTGCAGTTGTTTACTCCATCAGAAGGGGCTCCTGCACACGTTCCTGCCACGTTTGCAGGAAGGCACATAGAGGCTTTGGGCAGCCCCATCGCTGGTATTTGATGCACAAGGTGACTGCCAATGCTATTCAAGTTTTGACTATGGCCAAGCTGAAGCCAGGCCCAGCTGAAGCCAGGCYGCTTGTCTGCAGACCACATTCAGGAGTGCAAAATAATACATTCTTGACTAAATTGCCCATCTGAGATATAAATTCAAGAAAGGAGCAGCATCTTCAGGGAAATGAAGAAAATCCTGTTAACCAAAAGAGGACAGAGTAAGGAAAGTGCATGGGATGAGTGTGTTCAATAGCTGAGAAAGGAGAGATGCACATTAGACTGCTTTGCTGCTTTAAGCTTTTTCTCAGTGGCTGTGTTCCTACTGGTGAACAGTTTACTTTGAAGAGCTTGTTTCAAGTCATTTCATTTACCTCTTGAAGCAAAATTTCTTGCAGGTACCAAACCGAGCCTAATCTGCTCTGGAGCCACAGTTAGTCCCTGAGAAGGGCAGCATGCGGGAGGGAAAGAGCAGCCGGGCGTTGCAGCCAGCAGGGAGACAACGCYGGAAATCCAGCGCGGGGCGAGGGAGGCTGAGCCTGGCTCCAACAGCCTACAAGCCGGGGGAAACCCACAAAAGCCAGTCAGTGAAGCCAGAATCCTCTGCCCTCCACCTCCACCTTCAGCTGTTGTTTGGGAGGTTGGTGGTTGGTGGGTTAACAGACTCCTGTCTGGCCATGAAACCAAACATTGGCTTTGCTAGCTTGGGAGCAAATCATGCCGGGGACTTTGCAGCTTCCTCTTCTACAATAAACAAGGGGGCTCAGGAGAGGTTCAGTGCCCACTGACTACCTGTGTAGCATCGTCACAACTAGAGGAGAAAGACATTTCTATCACCCAGTCTACTCCTGCTGCAGTTGTTAAATCTGCTCAGTAGGAAATCCTCCAGTTTGGCTCAGATAAACAGACGGGCCAGAAAAAGGGAACATATTAGCATTTTTAAAATATGTTAATTAAAAATGCATAAGAAATAAATCAGAGGCGTTTGAGGGAAATACTGCTTAGTGTTCCTGTCTTCTCCTGCTTATGACTAGTGCATGTGCCTTATGGAGATATGAACCCAAAACAGATTAAACATTAAGACTGTTGAAATTCTTCATTTGAGTTTTACATGTCCCTTTCTAATGACATATGAGAACCTATGAGACTACCTTTGTGTAGGTACCACTAGATTTTTGCCTTTTTTTTTTTTTTTTCTGGCAAGTAATGCATTTCCCCACTGTATCACTCCTCAAAATTGTACAGGCCAAAATACTTCCAAAGTTAACTTGAAGCATAATCTATTTTTTCCAGATGATCCCTATTTGCTGTCTCACAACATTAGCCAATGTGGTCTCAGAAGGCTGAACTGAAGTAAACAACATGTCGAAATATATTTAGTGAATTATCATGCAAACCACAGAAGAACATAAAAAGAGAGAGGAGAAAAGATTTCTTGGTTGGGTAGTGATTTAATATTTTTTAGAATTATATCACTGTCAGAGAAATTAGATATTAAAAAGGCCTGTTTGGTCAGCCTGGGCCTCATCATCTCTCCTGGGCCAGGATGTAATTGTTTCTTATGATAAGCATAATTGTGAGTACTTTTATCTAATCAGGCTTTAAATGCTCCAAAGAAAAAGGTGTGTTCTCCCACCCTTGAAGAAGGATTCCACAAACTATCACATCTCACTGTCTCATGTAATTATCTGAACACTCATTTTGCAAATTAGGATGTGTAATCATAAGGATGGGAAGTCATTTTGTAGTGTCAAAGCATGTGTAATGCTACTCAGGGCACAAACTTTACCTGCTGCCCCTTCTTCCTCTAACAATGTAATATAAAGCCTGCACAAACAACATTAACAAGGTGCAGCAAAAATTAGGATAATGAACGCAGGACTATCACTTGACATACTGGTAATGCACTGGCTTTTTTGGCCTGGAGAAACCATATCTATTTTCCTATATATCCATGTTTGGTATGGTTTTACTGAATGAATCATGGATTCAAGAAAAGTAAGGCATGTGACGTGTCAATCACCTAGTCTTACCACTTGCATAACACTTTATTGTGGCAGTAAGATGGGGAAACTCGCTAAGGCACTGGAGCTGGGTCCTCTTTTTCTGCCCCTGAAGTTTTGCCTGAACAAAATTTGAGGATCTTTTAATTTCATCTGGGATTTCTAGTCTTGCAGCAATGCAGTCAGAACTATTGCATGGTAACCATCCSCTCCCTTCCCCCCTCTCTAAGCTGCTGGAGGTCTATGAATTGCAAACATATTCACTGCATGGCTAGTTCAGCTTTACAGCACTTATCTAGTGAATCCAACCCTTGCAGGAATCATCAAGCTTTTACATTGCCATATTAACAACACAAGCACTGCACACCTGCACGGTGGGTCCCATTCTTAGGGACCTCTTACTGATTGCTCCCGCAGCACTTGCACAGCACGCTGTGGCCATGCTGACTTTTCCAGGACGTGCGACCTAGTCAATACTGTATAGTCCAAGAGCATCTTGGGATTTGCCATGCATGGACAGGTTGGCTGTGCAGTTCACACTCATTAGTTGCGATGCGCTCTGGAAGGTAGTGGTGATGCACTCTACAGCTCCCAGCTTCCTATTCAGAGAATACCAGGCAGAAATAGCACAGTCCCAGCCACAGTGTGAGTTCAAAACTTGTATCAGACTGGTAAACCATGATATAAATCCTCATTCTGGGGAAAGAAAGCAGCTTGTTGTTTGGATGAGCAATGTCTCTTTGCTAATATGCTTCAACCATGTTTGCTTGAAGGGTGAATAAGGCATTAGTTAGAGCTTTGACCTTCTAGCAAATGCCATCTACTTTTCATCCAGCTATTCCTATGGTGAGTGCAGCAATCTGTGCTTGGCTGCAATGTATCTGTCAAAAATGCATCTGATTACTTCAGGAGGCAGAGAAGTCCCTACTTCCCTTGGAAATTTGTTCTTCCTTTTGTTTTGGTTTGCTATTTGTTTTTGAAACTTTGCAGAAGTTATGATCATCGATGATAAAAATCTGTTTAAACCAGCAACCACTTGCACAGCTCTACCACAGCAGGTCAGTAATCTCCCTGAAAAGAATGTGATAGTTGCATGCCAGTATCTTCCATATCAAGAAAAAAAAAATATCACCACCTTTCACATATATGGCAATAACTAGTTGTCTTTCTAGGTGATCTCAGCAGAGGGGACTGGCTGTATTGGTAGGATTAACCATCTTAAATTTTCTGGGAAGATCAAGATTCAAACAACCTCTACCAGGTTGTTTAAAACTAAATTACCTGTTAATTTCATGATTCTGCTTTCCTTCATGAATCAGTAACTGGGCTAAAACTGAAGGAAATCCACAGCAGAGGATGGGAAGTGAAGTACATAAAATCATGGATCATAAAAGCTGCCAGACAATTGTGAAGGGAACAGTGAGTATTTTTGTAATACTTCTTTGGAGAAATAAGTTTACAAGGAGAACTTTCAAGAATGTGGATATGTTCACCAAGAAGCCAGCTTTTACAAAGAGAGGCTTTTATTCTGCAGAGCTTATGCATATGTTTAACTTGAAATGGAACAAGCCAAGAGCTTAAAATCAAGTACACACGCGCAAGTCTTTGCAGGCAGTAGGACTCTGCAGATGGCATAAGCTAAGCACATACATGGAGTTTTACAGGATCAGTACCACAGGGACCACAATTACAGTAATAGTTCATTTCGATATACCACATCTAGTCAAAGAGTTCACATATTCTGAAATATTTTGTCTCTAGTCTATGCACTAATTATCTAATGTGGATACTGGATAATTACTGCATCTCTGCCCTGTTAGGCACATTTCTGATTTCCATTAGGAATGAAAACCTCTTATAAAAGGAATATATAAAGGAAAAAAATAAACTTCAGAAAAGGCAAGGGAAATAATTTCTGTTGGATGCAGGAAAGGAACTTAGTCAACTTCTATTTGCTGTGTTGTTTCCAAAAACAGTGAAATGCTTTCAGAGTTTATGCTTCTTTTGACATTTCTCAGATGCTGGAGTACTAAAAGGCAAGATTAGAAGCTGCAAAGGTACCTAAGTGGTTACGGTTTAAGTGAGAGTTAGTCAGCTAAATACTTAATGCATCTGGGCATGCATGTCCCACCCCCTTTTACACAAAGTCTGTGACAGAATAGAGACTAGATATCAAATTTCTCAAATTTTAAGTTGCCTTACAAGTCAGCCTACCTTTCATACTTGGTTAATGGAAAATTTTCCCTTTTTTAATGGGCTTACCTAAAGGTCTGAAGTTGTCACTCAAGATGGGAATAATTTCAATATAGAGGAATGGGACCCAGTCATATTTCTGACTATGTCCAGTCATATGTACTTCCCTCTGTGGAAATGAAATAAATGAATGCATGCTATTATTGAAATCTGAATATTTGCCAGTAGTCCCATGTTAAATATTAAGAGTAACTCAATCAAAATCATTCTCTTACCTGTGTGTTCAAACTTGCCAGGTACTATCCTTGCCAACACGTGTGAGTTTTGGGCCAGGCATTTGACAATAAATGACTCAAAGTAATCTTACTTGAGCTAAAGAATCAACTCTATTGCTTGTGGCTACAGTAATTCAGATCCTCCAGTGCTTGTTTTAAAGCTGCTCTTTTCAGATAACATTGAGTTCAACAATAAATAAAAAGTCATTTACATCATTCGTGCCGTTTCCTTACATTTTAGCGTAACATTCAAATTAGAGGATGGAAACTAACCTGTTTGGCTCCCGTTGTCACTTCAGTTGTAACAGCATCATGCTGCAGCCTGCGGGATGCAAACACGGCGTACATACACTGGTATCTGCACTCGAGCAGCCAGTGTTTTCTCATGCTGGGATGGCATTTCTACTACATTGCTGGGAGAGAGGGGGAACAAAACCTCTTTCATTTGTTTTTCCCTAAGCATTTTGCATGGCTGCCTGTGACTATGCTATTTGGATGCATTACACGTTAAATAGACTGGCAATAGTGAAGTCCATGGTGTCTCCRACTGCTAGGGACAACTCTGCTTGAGACAGAGACTCCTTTTCAAATGTATGGAAGGGGAAAAGATGGATGTTGCAGTGGATGCGGTTTTACTTACAGTGGAAAAGTCTGATTTGAGAAACTTTTCAGTGGTTCTCAAAGTCAGGTCTGGGTTCATTTGACCTCCTTTAAGAGATGTTAATTTTTATTTGCATTGTGCCCTTTTTAGCCAACAAGTTGACTAACGCAAGTTCACAACGAACTAACAAGTTCACAATGCTTAGTTTTGCAAAAACAGATAGTATTCCCGTAGATGAAAGTATATAAGGCAGATCACAGCTCTCAGGCAGCCGATTTACAACTATTTTGACAGGAAAAACTTCTGAAACAATGTACGTAACATCATAAAGCTTCTTAGAAATTTCAGAGGGCTGTAATAACAAAATCAAATCCTTCTATTCCATAATCTTTCAAGATAGGAATTATATAATGCTCAGCATTTAATACACAAACTTTTGTTGATGTCAGTGGGACTACTCACATTAAAGTGTGTGTATATATATATATATACATATTTAAAATCTGCAGTTAAAGGGCATATAAAAAAGGAAAACTTTAGTGATGCTATGATGTAAAAAGGAGGTTTATACCCCAGCTATCCTACGCYGTAGATTATAGATTTGTCTCCGTCCTAATTACACACTCCATCTCAGTGCATTAGCATGGAGTCTAGAAAATCTGACTCATCATTTTCAGCAGTCCCTGCGACCCGAGGCAAACACCGTCCGCTGTTTCTCACACACACGCACTCGCACACGCTCTCCAAACACTCCCAACTTCCCCTAAAGCAAACAGCTAATCCTATTCTGCCTGGCAGCAGAGCCGTCTTGTTCCTACATGAGCACGCAGCTGCCTCAAAGCCGTTTTTTAGCAGAAAGCAGCTTTTCCTCCAGATCAGCAGCCCTCTGCGTGCAGCTCTGATCGCCACCAGCGGGGATGGTCCCTGTGATGAACGGACCGGTGGATTCCGGGTGTGGGTGTGGGTGTGGGTGTGGGTGTGGGTGTGGGTGTGGGTGTGGGTGTGTGTGTGTGTGTGTGTGTGTGTGTGTGTGTGTGTGTGTGTGTGTGTGTGTGTGACTGCAGGAGGGCTGGAAACGGGAGCGAGGGGCTGCGCCGCCCGTGCCCGGCCTTGCGGTACCGGGGGATGTGCGCCCACACTCGCCTCCCCCTGCCGACCCGGACGTGCCGCTAGCTGAGGCCTCCGCACGTCGTCACACCAGTGACTCCGCACCGGGGTGACGGCGACGGGCCCCTGGGGGCGGCCGCTGCCTCAGACCGCGGCAGGGCGGCCCGGGGGGCGGCGGCGGCCGCCATTTCCCTCGGCCCGGCCGGGGGAGCAGCGCGGAGCCCCCCGCCCCTCCCCCCGCTCGTCGCGAGGCCCTGCCGCTCCGGGGCGTGGCCTCCCGCGCGTCATTTGCATGCCGCCCGCAGGCCCGCTCTATTGGCCGGCGGAAGACACGCCCCGAAGCGCTGGTCCCCGCCTCTGGCTCCAACGCTGCCCAGAGACGCGGCCGGCCCCGCCCCTCCGCGGCGGTGGCCCCGCCTCCCTGCCCGCCCCTGGCTCCGAGGCTGCCTGGAGATGGGAGCCGGCGCCGGCGCCGACAATTGGTCGGCGCGGAGCGGCGCCTCGCATTGGCCGGGCGGCGCGGCGGTGGGCGTGGCGGCGGCGCGCTGATTGGCGGAGCGCGGAGGGGTGTGCGCAGGGGGAAGCGGCCGGAGCGGGGTGCTGG